>NC_050512.1:24364652-24372860 GCF_002922805.2 Oryzias melastigma
TTTTATTTAACTATAGCCTAAAGAACTCATCAATTTTGTACCTTTACTGTAATTGATTGCACGCAATCTCACTCCATATCACTAAATCTGTTAAATTCTTCGTCTTCAGTGTCACTTCTGAATAACTCCGCTAGAGGAAGACGAAGCGGAGGTTCCACTTCTTCGCGGCTGTCTTCAGTCTCGGAATCCGCTCCAGTTCCAAATATTCCAGCCTTTCTGAATTCAGACAGGATGGTCTCGGTTGTCACTGAAGCCCATGCTTGGTTGATCCATTCGATGACTTGCAGAGAAGTAGCATGGCACATTCTCCCGGTTTTCAGCTGCAAATTTCACTACTTGCAGCTTGTAGTCTGCAGCATAGGATTTTCTTTTGGGGGGCATTTATCTTTAGTCTTCTCCGTTTTCCTAATAAGCTAACGTTTACTGTTTAACTCGCTAATTGTTAAGGAGTATCAGATATTGCAGCTAGAGAAGCCTAGAGTGCCCTCTTGTGGCTGTCTGTGAAATTACCAGATATATATATTTTTTTACAAATATATGGTAATTGCATAGATCACCACAAGAGGGAACTCTAGATTTACGGTCGATATCTCATCTCATTAAAAATGCGTATATAAGTCGCACTGGAGTATAAGTCGCAGGGACATTCAATCTATGAAAAAAACCGCGACTTATAGTCCGGAAAATACGGTAATTACTTTTCATCACAGGCTTTTATTTTACATGCTTATAAGTTAAACAGGTAAAGTATTTTTAGGTTATGAAAGTTTGGCTTTAGCATTATAGACATGATAAAACTATTGGAGAAATACAAAAAGCTTCAATTACTTTCATATTTCTAGATAAAATTAGCAGAGTAAATCTCAGAGATATTCAAATGTTTGCTTTTCATTATCACAATTTCCCTCAAGATGTTGCCTTTTATGCAAAAGGAGTTTATTTTTGATAGATTTTTTTTCTATATGTTGGCAAAAGGAACTGTTTCTTATATGCATGTTAATAGGAAATTCGTACTCTTGTCATAGCAGCAATGACTTATTGCCAAAAAAAAAAAAAGGAGTCAGTACAGAATCAAATAGCAATTTAGAGAAAACTATCATAAACGGTTCATGTTCTAATTATTTGATAATTACTTTTTTAATAGAGGTTGGCACATGGATGGCAAAGGAGATAATAAAACAAGAACTTACTTGATCCCAAGGCGGAGTTTACGCAGGTGGCAATGAGAGCAGAGATGACAATGATGGTGTCAAACCTAAACAAAGAACTTTTTATTTATCTTCAAACTGAACCCAAAGGGATGCTGCAACAATAAAATAAAGAATTTAAAACTATATGGAAAAAAATGTTTAAGATGAAAAAACATAAAAGAGCATTGAACTAAGAATCGAGTCCAAACAGTTTGAAATCTGACTTTTCTCATCAAAACTTTAAACTGTTTCAAATATATATATATATATATATATATATTAATAAGATTTATCCAATCTTAAATAATCAACAAGAGTTACATTTATCATATTTGTAATTGTTTTCGTTGTTTTTTTTATTTGATTTCACTTGATTTGATACCAAAATCAGGAGTATAAAAAATATACAGCTTTAAGTTTTTTTATAGTAAGGAGTGAACATTATAATGCACTTCCAAGTTCAAAAAGTGGATACAGTTAAAGTAGCTTCTGGTCCTTCCAAATAAAACCTAACTCAGTGCCTTTTCCATTGAAGCAAATATAAGATATAAATTAATAACATTACAACTAAATGATTAAACTAGACTCAAAACAACACTGTAAAATGTCAAAGTCTTTACAGTTTTTTCCTCATTTGGTTCTGTTTTTTCATAATATTTCATGACTGTTTACCTAAAGCAGTTTTGACCTTATTACACTGATTTTGTGTTTTTCTTTAAAATCAGGATTTAGAATTTAAATCAAATTTTAATTATTATTAATAAAATCTATTAAATAAATGGTGAGGTTGTGCTTGATTACAGTAAAATAGCCAATAAAATGTAATACTTCAGAAAGAAAAAAAAATACTTTTATATGATTTTTTGTTATTTACCTCCTCAATATTGAACATAAAGACATTACAATTCATTAAACTCTCTCTACAAAACATCCAAACAAACTGGTCAACAAAAGCAGCAGAAAGCAGCTTAGACACTATAATATAGGAGGACATTATTATGTGCAAAAAAAAAAAATGAAATTCAATTGACCCATTTAAGACATGTCAAAAGGAAATGTTAAGATAAAGGTGGTTTTGTTGGAGGATTTCCTGCACGTTTAGCCTGAGCAGGAAGTGTGCTTTTGTGGTTCCGTCATATCATTGCAGCAATTGCTGTTTTTCATAGTAGCTTTTAAAAGGTAATGGTGGAGTGTCCACCCGGAGACCGCTAGGTCGTTGGTTCAAATCCAGGGTCGGGTCATATTAAAAATCCTAAAAATGGAACCCAAAGCATCACTGCTCGACACTACGGGGTTGGATTACCAAATCGTTCCTGTGTCTGCAGCTCAACAACACTCCTCCATGAAATAGGTCAAATATGAAGAACACATTTCACACACCCAAGTGTGTGACAACTAATGGAACTTTACGAAAATACTTTACTAAACCACTAAAGCGGTCTTTATTTCCAGAAGCTCTGCAGCACAAGTTTAAGCTCAAATCTTGAGCAGAGGAGCTAAAAAATGTAAGCGAAACTTGGAGCAACACAACAAAACCTCAAGAGACAACTCAAACAACAAAACTGTTATTTTTTCTAAGCCAAATTGATCATTTAGAATAAAACATCTTTAAAAAAAGACTATAAATCTCCTTAATGTTTTCAAACTAAATTCAAAGATGATTCCTCACCAGTTCCAGAAGTTGTGTCTGGAGAAAAACGCCCTGGGCTCAAACACATAGAGCTTCAACAGGATCTCCAGCAGGTACAGAGTCAGGAAAACCCACTCCGAGTTGGAGATCAGAGGGTTCTTCTCATCCAGACCAATGAAGATGGTATTCACCAGGATGATGAGGTCGAACACTATCACAAAGCCCCTAAAGACGAGACCAGCATCAACATGTCAGAGTTGTCCGTTTGTGAAAAACGGCTTAAACTTTTAAATAACTTACCGATGTTGGACAACTTTGCAAACGAAGCGGCTGGGGGCAGACTGGTAGAAGTTGGGGAGTAAGTTCTGGAAGGGATGCGGTCGAGGCTTAACAGTGATCACCTCAATGTTGAGGAGGTCAGCGAGTTGAATAAAAGCCACTTTATCTGTTTAACAAAACCAACAAAACGTTTAAAACCACAGATGTGCCACAGCAGAATAAGAAAGTCCATTTAAACCCTGTTTGCTGTGAGACAGGCAGACCGTATTCAGTCGGTCATTTGCAAATGCAGTGGTTCCTCGCCATTTCACGGTTTACTTTACAGATTTTTTTTTTTGGCGGCAGATAATTAATCTCCTGTACAGAATGCATCCAGTTTGCTTATTTTGCATAAGCAAAATCAGATCTTCGTTTTCATTCTATGATACTGGATTTACTTTTCTACAAATGGTTGAACTCTGAGAGTTTAAATGTTAAAAATACTAATGTCTGTCTAAAAAAGTGTATTAAATTTGTAATGAGGACTTGTACAGCATTAAAATATTTATTATGGTAAAAAATAAAGATTACTTGACAGATTTTGTCTCTCAGGTTATTTTTAGAACATAACTCCCATGACTGAGTAAATGTTCTTAACACTTTTCTTAAGTTTAAATCTGAAGTAATAAGATATATGTATTGCTTTTAATTAAAGTTAAGAGGCCTAATTGTTTGTTCCATTTTAAGACAGTTGAAGCCTGATTAAAAGTGGACAAAAATATTCTAAAATAGTTGCCAGGACTAATTGAGTTACTAATAATTGCATGTAGAGATTAACTTATTAATTGTCCCAATTTGCCAGATGTTTTCCAAATAATACTTTGATTTTTTTGGCTTGGAATTCGCAGATTAAACAAGAAAGTGTTGCTTAAATGCTTGATCTATCTTAACACGAGATGATAAGCAGTGACATAATCAGTATTTACTTCATCTTAACCCGCTTTTGTACTCAGACCATTGACTGTAAATGAGAACCGGACTGAATGAGTGACAGAAAATTACTGTTTATGATAATAACTCTATGAATCTATAGAAATCTATGAAATGTTGGCTACTTGGAGCTTAATGGTACTTTCTTTTGGAAAAGCCAGAGGGGTGGAGTCACTTAATCCAGGTCTCGTATACAGTCATTGATCTAGACACCCCGGTAGCTTCCAGGTTTCAAACCAGGACTGTTTTGCTGATAGTGATGGGTCCTTAAATGCACCGTTTCAGGAAAGAGGGGATTTATCATGGCTTTCATGCGTTCTAAGAACATGGAACAGAAGTTCTGCTCACCAAGGAAGCCCTGGTTTTTGTCGTCGCAGACACTCCACACAAGCTGTCTGCGAGCACTGCTCAGGTTGGGCTGCACCAGCTGGATGAGCTGATTCCAGTTGTTCCGGGTCACCACAGGCGGGCCTCCTTCTTCCCTCTGCTCCTGCAGGACTGCAAATGCCCGCACCATTTTGTGCCTTTTGGCCTTGACCAGCTGCCGTACCTCTTCCTGGAGAACAATAGAACCGCTCGCTTGTTAGCTCTGCATCTCAGATGTATTTATTCTTATATTTAAGATAGTTTCTGTAGATTTAGAACCCAAAAAATGTAGACATAAAAAATCTCCAAATTATATTTTTAATTAATTAGAGACAAAAATGTGCAGACACAATTTATATGGTAAAAGCTACTTGAATTTTTGAAAATAAAAAGATAAAGATGAAGAATGAGGAAACAGAAAACAACAATCAGAGGAACTTAAAAAACTTTAAGAAAACTGTACAAATCAAGGAAAAAAACAGTAAAAACAGAAGCAACAAGAGGAAAAGGCGGAACATAAACTGTAAAACGGGAAGATAAAAATCTTGGCAGCCTAACAGCTTTACCTTTAGGTATTTTTTATAGTTGTTGTAAACCACAGCCAAGAAAACAGACATAAAAATGTAAGTGTTGATGAGGATGTACAGGATGAAGAATATGGCAAAACCAAAGTTGGCGTTGTACGCTGGCATCCTGCAAAAGGAGAGAGAAAAAAAAAGAAGATGACAGAAGATGAAAGGATGTTTAGTTTGACGCCACTTATTTCAGCTGAGCTCTGACGCTTTCCTTCCACTTCACACCGAGACAAAACACCATTAACGTGATAGGATCTTCAGAAAATACTTGATTGGGTTTAGAAACATTCTTATCAAAGCAACAAATGCATGTTAGACTTCACTTAAAGTCTGGCTGCAAACAAATAAATCTGAGTTGGCTTTGCTGTGCTTCCTTCCCAACTCCCTAGCACTCCGGAAATGACCTGATTTCGTGCTGGTGGGTTTCTTCCTGACCATATTATGAATGTTGACATCACAGATTGCAATACACCAAGCAGACCACAGGGGGCAGTGAAGCAAAATTGGTGGTTTAAGAATTCATGTAGTGAAATTAGTACGTTTGAATAAGTTTTGCAAAAGAAAAATGTTTTAATTTTTACATTCTCAGGAGATGTTTATATCAGGCAGCAGTGGATGCAGTTAATTCTGCTGTTTATTTTAATACATACATGGATATTACCACTTTTTTTTATTAACAATATTTGGCGTTTTGTGGCCATATGCTTCAATCATGTGAAATACAAATAATGAAAAAAAATGGGGAGCTAAAATTTCAATCAATCCTTCTTACCCTCCCATTTGCTGCCCTGATTATAGCACAGAGAAAGTTGTATTTGTGAGTCCTTACATGACGTCGGGGCTGTTGGCTGTGGTGACGAGGACGTACAGATCAAAGACTATGTCCACGTAGTTTGTGAAGTACGGCTTTCCATCTATGGTCTTCAGATCTCTGTGAAGAAAAACATCAGATGAACCAAAACAACCTAAAAAAAAAGCATCCAAAACTGTAGTCCATTTAAGAAGTATAAAACATTTCGATTGTCTGAATTCAAAATTAAATCTTTCTTTAAAAAGTTTGTCATAAGGATGCTCAAACATTAAACTTTTTCTTTTTTTTAATAGAATATAGGAATGAAGGAAAAATGGTGAAATTCTCAAACCAAGATTGTTTCATTCTGTGGTCATGGCAACCAAACAGCTTGGCACAAAGTGTGCATTTTAATGTGCATCCTCTTCAGAAAATATGTAATTTTCTTGTAATTTTATGCTGTTTTTACATTTTGTTCTTGTCTAATTTTTAAACGTTCCTCTCTCTTTTATTGTGATGCACTTTGATATGCTATAAGCAGTCGTAAAGTGCTATATAAATAAAGTTCATTCATTCATGTGTGAAAAATTAAAAAATCATCAACCAGGGAGGTCCCATTGAGACTTAAAACCGCTTTTCCAAGGAAGACCTGAACAAGAATTAACAGAGATACAATGAGTGTTAAACAAAACCCTTTTAAAGTGTTTAAACGAATACAAGAAAATGAATGCATATTCTTAGGAGTATAAGTCGTGAATTTTAGCATAGTTTGACCAGAGGTGTCACTAGTGGTCAGAAGCAACTTATATGGGATTTTTTATTTTAAGCATAGGCTCATATATTTGTTATTTTCCCTCTAATAACCGTTTGACCTTCAGTGGTTGTTTCTCACTTACAACTGCATTGTAGACGTGTGCATCAGTATTTGCTACTGACAGTAACGCAGACAAAGTCCAAAACAAACATGAAGGAGAATCTGATTTTTCTCCTCCTAAGCTTTAAAATATTTTTATTAGCATAGAAACTATTTTATTCTTAGATTCTTATCTTGAAGAAGCCACGAAAAAGGTTGTGGGGTTCCCCAAGAGTCGATTTAAGGTCCTTTATTTTATGTTCCCTCTTGGGGATGTCATCAGGAGGCGTGGTGTTGACTTTCACAGTTATGCTGATGACACACGGGTTTACATTACATCACTGTGTCTCCTGATGACCTTGACCCTATTAACAAACACTCTCTTAAAATGTTATTATTTTAAGACTTTAAAGTTGTGGATGGTTGAGAATTTCTTACAGCTCAACCAGAACCAAACACACAATACAACGTTTCCTTTGGCAACCTCATAAGGAAGGTTGTTTTACGGTTTAAAAAAAAAAAACACACATTTAAGCTGCACATGCTGCATCTGATCAACACAAAATCCAGATGAATTACAGTACACAAAAAACAGAACATTTCCACATTTTAATGTTTTGTTTTTTTTTTTTTTAACTGAGCTAAACTGTGATGGAATGACAAGAGGAAAGGCTACAGTCTCACCGTTTGCCCAGCAGCTTGAGAGCCATGAGGGAGAACAGCAGGATGCTGAACATGAAGAGCAGGAAGACGTAGAAGATCTGAGGAAGAGCGTTCCGGATGCTCCTGAACGCTCGACGGAGCTAAACATAAACAAACACACACGTTATGCTCCTCGCCATTCCCACTGATACAAACTGATGAGGCGTTCAAGCACCAGCCAAGAAAAACAAACCTCCCAAAGTCTCTTTATTTTATGAAGATGAGTTTTATATAACAATAAACAATGCTGATTTAATGACTAAGTCCCTGTAAATCAAATAGAACAAGAAAAAAAAAACATTAATAACATTTTATTCAGAATTATGCCCCCTCTGTTAGTGGACAGTCATTTTCTCTCAGGATGATCTTGACTGGATGATTGTAGTTCAAACAGGAGCTTACCTGTCGTCCTTCTGTCACGTTGACCAGCAGCAGCGGCCGCAGGACTCTGGACCAGCGGACGCCGTAACAGTCTGCAGCTTTCAGAGCGCCGTAAATGACCATGTCAATCAAGGTGAGCTGCACAAAGGAGCAGAGGGAGGCAGAGCAAAATTGTGGGGGTTAAAATAAAAAACCCCTTATCACATCTTTTTTCTTTTTTAAATAGCTATAAAATTTAAATAATTGTAATTTATAGACTAATTTGATCACTTCCCAAGAATTATTTTATGAGCACAGAACAAACAATAAATCTGTCTTTCTGAAAATACGAGGCAAAAAATAATAATAAAAAACTGGTAAACAAATATTTCAATAATTCAAAGAAGTGGGCTGCACGGTGGCGCAGTGGTTAGCGCTCTCGCCTCACAGCGAGAAGGCCCCGGTTCGAATCCCAGCTGGGACCTTTCTGTGTG
>NC_050512.1:24373142-24373757 GCF_002922805.2 Oryzias melastigma
AAACATTAATAACATTTTATTCAGAATTATGCCCCCTCTGTTGGTGGACAGTCGTTTTCTCTCAGGATGATCTTGACTGGATGATTGTAGTTCAAACAGGAGCCTACCTGTCGTCCTTCTGTCACGTTGACCAGCAGCAGCGGCCGCAGGACTCTGGACCAGCGGACGCCGTAACAGTCCGCAGCTTTCAGAGCGCCGTAAATAACCATGTCAATCAAGGTGAGCTGCACAAAGGAGCAGAGGGAGGCAGAGCAAAATTGTGGGGGTTAAAATAAAAAACCCCTTATCACATCTTTTTTCTTTTTTAAATAGCTATAAAATTTAAATAATTGTAATTTATAGACTAATTTGATCACTTCCCAAGAATTATTTTATGAGCACAGAACAAACAATAAATCTGTCTTTCTGAAAATACGAGGCAAAAAATAATAATAAAAAACTGGTAAACAAATATTTAAATAATTCAAAGAAGTCAAAAAAAGAATGTAAAATGTAATATTAAGGCTATATTTCGTTTACACACACATATATATATTCAAATAAATTAAATGCAAAACTGATTTTCTGACTCAAAAACTAAAATACAATTGAGATTAGTGATGTGTAAATGAAATA
>NC_050512.1:24373791-24378680 GCF_002922805.2 Oryzias melastigma
AGTTAGATTACTAAATTACTTGATTTATAACGCCGTTAGTAACGCCGTTATACTTAAACGGCGTTAGTCCCAACACTGTTTAAAAGTAGATACATACCTAAAACTATTGCAAAAACAAACCAACAAATACTTATTACACATTATGTTGCTCATTTTAAAACTATTCTTTATGAAAATATTTTTATTTTGCATAGGACTACCGCTTCAATGCTGAATAATTATTTCCCTAAATTTCATTCAAACCATATTTTTTAATGTAAAGCATTCATATTTTTTCTAATGTAAAAAAATACTTTAGTGATTTAAAACATAGTCAGCAATTGTGACGTTTATCAAGAATCGGTTGTGCAATTTTGACAAAAAAAAAAAATCTAAATTTAACCTGTTAACTTTGATTGAGCATTTTTGTAAAACAAGTTTAACAAATTTTACATAAACCAACAACAATTCCGGACTGTTTTTTTCCTGTAGCAGAGGCAACAAATATTGCAGAAAGTGAAGCATTTCTATCTCTTCCATGAGAGCCTCCAGGAAGCTTCTCCACTTTAAAGCTGCTGACGAGGCAGCAGCTCAGGCTAAAGTCTGTTTCACAACAGCAGCAGAAAGTTTTCTCAGCACATTCTGGCCGGACAGGAACTCTCCTCAGCAAACTGCAGCAAATGCTCCAAAAACAAGGAACTTCTGAGTCCAGATGCAACCAGTTCAGAGCAGATCAACACTTTAATACCTGAGTTACTCAGTGAACCAGCCAACAATGATTAAAGTTTAAAATATATGTAGTTTATCAAAGACGAAGGTCACTGCATAAAAATCTACGAAAACATCAATAATGCTCCTCCCCCTTACAACTATGCCCCTCCCACAGCCGTGAAGGCCGACCCTCCCCCTCTTACCACCAGCGTGGCGATGATGCAGATGTTTTTGGGGTCCTTCCAGAACTTGTCTCGAGGGATCACTTTGGCGTAGTGACCGATTCGAAGACTGAAGGCGAACAAGCAGAAGAGCTCCACCAGCATGGTGGCCTGCGAAGGACAAAACACATCGTAACGGAGTTGACATCACACCTCACTGTCCTTCAAAGACAAATATTTACGAAAACCTTTGCATCCACTAATAAGCTTAAAGACCCTCTGATGACAATCTTACTTTTGGTGGTTTTGGGGCATTTTTCTGATAATGAAGGACATAAAGAAAGAAAATGAAGTATTTCTTTATTAAAAATTGTTGTCACACAACTCAGAGGTGAATTTCTATTGAACCAAGAAAATATATCCTAGAAAATGGCACAAGTTTTTGGATTCTGGCTAAGATTTTGGCTAAATCCTGATTAAAAGAGCACTCGGAACACTTTTATGCAACAGATCAAAAGATGATGGGAGTGAAAGTATTCCCCATTTATTTTCACAAGGAACACAGATGTCAGCCAATTGAGAAGCTACCCTACATAATTAATTTTAAAGAGTACTGGCAGAGGAAATGTAACTCCACAGGAGTTCCTCAGGGTTCTGCTCTAAGGTCTCTTCGTTACTCTCAATTGGCACAGCTCTCAAATGACTCCAAGGCCTTTTTTTGGGCTGTCTAGACTTCCTCCAAGCCTGCGCTTACATTCCACTTAATGGAACAGACTAAGCACAGAAGCCACTGCGTAAAGGTTTTCAGGACGCCATGTTGACTTCTCATCATTTTCTCCTCCTCCAATGAGTGGGATGTTGCCTTTCATTAAAGAGAAAAGGTCATCTATGTTAGCTGCTGCATAAGGACAGGAAAAAATTGGTTTGTTTAATGAGGGAGATGACAACCTCTTATTTAAACCTTTCAAAATAAATGTCTTCTAAGTAATTTTCTTTGGTCCATATTGGATCTGTCAACTTAAAATGGTGGTAGAGATCAATGACACATCCAATCAAGACCTTTATATTGTTTAACTACAACTGTATATTAGCAACAAGAGAAACAAGAAAACTAGAAGAGCATTAATTAGCAGTAATCTCATTTTCCGTTTAGCTTCGTTTGGTCCGTCCAACACATAAACGCAGCGTGAAGCACTGAGATGATAGAACAATCGCAAAGTATTTTGATTTTCTTTTAAATCGGAAATGCATTCCACCCGATTGGAAACTTTTTTCTCGTCGTACCCACGTGGGCAGAGGGAAGACAGCCGGCTCCTCAAAGACGGCCAGAGACAAGTTGAGCAGGATGAAGAAGTAGAGGAGAACCTTAAGGATCCAGTGATGGTAGAGCAGATAGAGTCTGCACACACAAGTGAGGAGCAGCTGTAACGTCACACAGTTTGATTATAAAACACAACGAAAACACAACTAAAAGTGAGATCTCACCTGACAGCTTGAGGCGACGTGTCAAAGTAGATGTTCCTGTTGTACTGAGCATCTGACACGTAGATGGCAGCCAACTCAAAGTCCTGAAACACAAGGAGCACACAAGTAATCAACTTAAATCACAAAACAGGAACTCAACAAAAGTCAACTTAATATTTATTGGATTTTTTTTTTAATTAGATACTTTTCTGGTTGTTCTCACAAAGTGTTGCTGATTCTAAGTAGAATCCTCATATTTAACAGGTTTATACTTTGTGACGTCATATTAGCTGTTTTAATAAAGAAAAAAATATGAATATGGTGTCCGAATTATTTTATAATTCAGAGTTCCAGACATCCTGCACTATATAGTTTTTATAGTAGTCTGGGAGTAGGTTGTAGTAGATCGTATTGCTAGCATACATGCAAACAGGAAGTGCACAACCTGAAATGATGCACTCCAAGAAGCTACAAAACACAGAAAAAAAAGGTGAAACTGACCATTTTTAAAGGGAGAAACCTTTTAATTTCAGACAAACTATATGCAGATGATACTTTAGTTTTTGTTTTATTAGCGCTTTATTAGAAAACGTTCAAAGCTTTAAACTCCCACTTTTGTAAAAGCCTTCCCAGTGGTCTTTTAATTATTATTATGCCATTTTTAGCCAAAATCAACAAACATCTGTTGTTGTCTAGGACATATTTTCTGCAGAGCGCCAGTATTTCATAAGAAATTTGCCTCCGAGTTGTGGGCGGAACCACTGGCGCGGAGCAACCGCGCTCCCATCGCCTTCCCCATCCCCAATTAAACTAGGAGCAACAAATAAAGTCGAGTAATATTGGAACTATCCAACAGTTTTGAGCCAGGAAAACAAAGATGTACATGGATCTAGTCGTCTAGAAGCAGATACATCAGTATGGAGTGGAGCAGGGGGAGCTTGTGGCTTGCTCAGTGTATTTTCTACGCCACAAACAAAATATTTTTTCAAACAGCATTTTTTTTCTCCTGCTGATTCACAACAATCTGAATAAATAAAGTACTAAGAAATGCAATTATTAGATTATTTTTTTAACACCATCAAAAAATGCCACAATAAAATGTTAAAAACACCAAAACTCCTATTTTCATCTAATTGGGTGTTTGTTTGTTTAATTTAATCACTTTAATTTTATTTGAATCAAATAAATGTCTGTGACATAGAATTTATTTTTCCTTTTTTCACAAAATTTAGTCTCACACAATACGTCCAAATTCCAATCATTCATTTCTGAAGTGAAAGATAAAACCGGAAATGCCTAAAATAGGAATGGGCGGGGCCTAGCATGTACTTTTTTTTCTTTAACAGAAGCTTCACCTCTTTAGTAAAATATATTTTCAATTATTTTTTTCCTATTTTTCCAAGAATAATTTCACAGATAATATGTAATAAAAGTAATTTAAAGCTATGGGATTCATTTAATAAAAAAATATTTAGATAGTAAAAAGGGTAAAAAATAAACTGCCATTTAAAATTATTGAGCGCAAATGTTATTTTTTATTTCAAGAAAAATCAATTTTAGTATAATTTAAAATTGTCTAAGTTCTTAATTAATGCAGATTCATTGAATCTGTGTTTAATTTAAAAAGACTCAAAATGAGAAAAAGCTGGAAGTTTCAGATGATCATTTTATGATGCAGACGGAGCAGGAGTCCAGCTGAAGTTTACTGCTGTCATGTGGCCGTAAAATGCCTCTTCAGACGCCCTGAAAGCAGGAATCTGCTCGTCTCTTACCTCCCTGCTTTTCGCGGCATTCCCTCCGTTTGGAATCCGTTTCCCTGCAGACTCGTCAGGAATGTTTTCCTTCTTCTCCGCTGCTGCCTCTGACATTTCTGCGCCACACGTCTTTTCCAAGAACTTCTCCTTCAGAGATCTTCAAAAGTTTCCAAACTTTCTGCCTCCGGAGGATGAAGAACGGATGGATTTTCACGCTTCTTGTTGATATTTATTGATAAAAAAGCAGCCACCCATCTTCAGGGAAACGCATTAGAGCTTTTCCTGTCTGCTGCACAGGGACTTGGTCGAAACTTCTCTCATCCCAACTTCAGGCTGTCTCCAGTAAATGCAGGGCTGCTGTTAGTGCTGCTCCAATAAACCAGCACTACAGTTGCTTTAAATTACCGCCGGAAATGACAATGCTAAAGGCGACGCGGTTTCACTCTGGTAACTTTTACATGGAAACCCGTTTTTAAATAAAAAAGTAACATAATAGTAGCATATTATTTAAGATGTTTAACGAGTAACATGTTTTAGACACGATAAGTCACCAACTTTTTCGTTTTTTCTCTGCTAAATGCCGCCGTAGATTCAAGTTCTATTTTCTCCTGAATTCCATCTGACACGTGAAGGCATCACAGATGGTCATGTGACTCGCAGCTGCAGAATAACGGAATAAAAGGGAAGCGGCGTTTAAGATGAATTTATTTAAAACGTGCTGGTAAAATAAGGTTAAACTTCAATCTGAAACTCTATAAACGGAAGTTACAAATTTCTAGTAACTTTTTATTATTATTAAATCATAAAAGTTTCCACCAAA
>NC_050512.1:24378742-24422283 GCF_002922805.2 Oryzias melastigma
ATTGTTTTTGCTTTTTAAAATAGTCAGATGTTTTGTGGAAAATGCTAATTACATTGGAAGCAAGACATTTGACTATTTAAATGTATTTATCAATTACATTTACAAAAAAAATAGAATTATCGATGCTTATCAGTTCTAATTGTCTTTCTACTTCTCTCTTTTTTCCAGCTCCCTGCTTTGGTGTGATTTGGGTTCAGTTTTTTTGACAGATGCCTTCTCTGACCCAAACCTCTGCACTCACTCAGGCTATGGACCCCACTTGGAAAAATATGTTAGCGCCCCCGTGTGGTTGTGGTAGCTCACTGCATGTTTGCCCAGGTAATCCGATGATTAACCAGACGTGACCCCTGCTTTGCTTCAAAGATCAGATGAGATCAGGCGTGTATAAGGTGGCATGGCCACTTATCGTCTTATCTTAACTCCTTTAATTTGTTTATATTTGTTTGTAGTTGTTATTGTTAATGAGTTTTTGTTGATAGTGCTGTTTTTGTCTGTAAACCTACCATTCAACAAGCAAATAATTTATAAAAAAATAATGCCTTAAATGAAAAATAGTGACTTGCATTAATTAAAGATTAAAAAATAATATACGAGTTGAAGTGGGGCACCCCATGCTGTGTTTACCCTGGGCCCCTAAATACCTCAGTCTACCCCTTACGGTGCAGACAGTTGTACCAACGTAGAAATAATCTGATTTGCTTCAGTTTTGCTCCCCTGGGAATCAAAACGCTCATGTTTCATTTCCTCTGACAGGATGTGTGCGTGCCTCCTTCAGAACAGACGGTCTGACGCTTTTATCTAATCCCAGCTGGTATTATTTAGTCCTCGTTCAGCTGCAGAAACATTCTGGTCTGCACGTGCTTTTGAAACTCAACCGTCCAGAACGTTTGCACCAAGAGGAATTCAAATAGTTATAGAAAATATTCTTAATTTCACCAAATTGTTTTAATATTCACAGAAATCAAACTGCACAACTCTTAAGCTTTTTATTAATAAATCTTGAAGATAATTTCACAGAAAGTCAAAACATCAGAGGCACATTCAGTGATAAATTAACAGTTTTCTCTGTAGTTTATTCTTTTAATAAACCAAAACTTTGGGCACTTTGGCGTTTTTCTTTCATATTCATACAAGGAAAAAACAATCAGAAAGTGTGGAGTCCAAACACGTATCATAATAGAACCTGTCTCTTATTTTGAGAGAAAGATTACTCCAAAAAAACAATAAAGAGAAAATCCTTTAGCTTCTTTGCACATATAAGGAAAGCAATGTAGTAGTTATGAGAAAGATCATGGACCATAAAATATTATAGTTTTGTGCGGTGTAAAGAAAAAGTAAAACAGCTGCCTGAAGAATTAAAAAAAAAGAAAATGGTTGCAATGTTTTAATGTTTTGGTCAAACTATTGTTATGTCATCAAGAAAGAATATTTCTAATAATTTAAGAGGAAGCATTTACTTTAGTAGTTGAGATTTTGAAGCTTCTTGTTTAGCTTTAATTTAGCCTTTTTTTTTACATCTATTTGTTTTAATGTATTTTGTTTTGATGGAATTAGATTTTTTCTGTAATCTTAATTTCATTTTAGCCTAATTTTGAGTTTATATCTTAACCAAATCTACAATATTTGTGTTGTTCATTACCATATTTGGGAGACATTTTTAAGCTTTTTCTAATGTTTTACTTCTTATTTAAGGATTTAATTAAGCATTTTGTTAAAAAGAAAAAAAAGGATTAATTTTACTTTTTCAGTTTCATCCTCCTTGATCTTGAGGCTCATTTAAGGAGTTTAGCAGCTTCTCCTTCTACTGCAGCTCCTGAGGCTGACAGGAAAGTGTTGGAGAGTTAAAACAGGTTTTGTCACGTTGTTGCATAAACTTTAAAGTGCTGACAGTATTGTTCGATAAAGCAGTGTGGCAGTGTTTTATGCGTCACATGTCCCTGTTCTGTAAAGTGACTTTTTAGGGGGGAAAAGCCTTAAATCTCATCAGATTTACATTCCTTATGGCCTATGATCCATAATATCCTACAGTCATATTTTATCAATCACTAGTTATCATGCAAAAACGTATAATGTGCATTAGCATTAAGAAAAAAATTCAAAGTGATGCTTTATCGGTTCAATGCGATAACTTAACATTTAAGAAACACATGGTTTTAAAGAAAATTCCAGAAAAGCTGAACAGAAAATTCCTTCAAATGATTATCAAAGAGTTACAGCATAAAGATTTCAAACCTCACTGATTCCTTCTAATGAGCTGCTAGTGAAGAACATTTCCAGAAGAGTCAAGAGTTTGTGGTTTCCTAAAGTTCAGTAAACTTTTCTGCTTCCAAATTTTCAGATGTGATTTGTAAAAATTTCAAAACAACTCTGGGAAAATAAAAAAAAAACTCGATCTGCAAACCTTAAAATTACAAAGTGGTGTCGCCTTCCTCAGGTTCTGTCAGAGGAGTTTGGGCTTGACCGGGTTGGGTCTGACTGAAGAATAGGCTCCGATGTGAGTGACGAGGTTGGGCTCCACGCTGTGCGACCACTCCCCGGGTAAGGTCCGGGCCATCTGATACAGAACCATGTCTTTGGCGTTCCCTCTGTAGCAGAAGGAGTTGTCCAGGAACTCTGCCACCCGGAGCGAGGAGTTACCGGGGAAAAGCATGGCGGGGGTGCAGCACTCCGTGGCTGGGGAGACGGCGTAGAGCTGGGGGGAGATTCGACGCGCCTCTAAGAGGTAGTGCCTCCCCAGCAGCTCAGCAGCAGCCATGAAGTAGAGGGTGAAGAAGAGGAGGTGGATGGGTGACAGCGTGAAGGAGAGAGAGAAAGGATTCCAGTAAGGCAACAGGTAGAGGAAAACGGAGGCACAGACCAACCCCAGCCCCACCCATTCCAAGATCCGGTACGGTTCTGGGTTCAAGTACCGCTGCAGCCTCTCCGGATGGTAAAGCTTGATGTAGAGCGTCTGGAGGGCAAACCGGCGGGACAGCAGGTCCTTCACAACTTTGAAGAAGTCCTGTCTGGGCAGAGCATCATCCTCCAGGACAATCACATTTTTGGGCCTCACCAGCTCCCATCCCTTCCGGAGACAGAAGACATAGTCCCGCTTCTCCTTCTCAAAGGTGTTCACTTGCTCCCGGGGGTTCTGCTGCTCCTCGGAGGAGGAGCGCCGGATCACCGTGAAGTGGTTCTCCAGCAGCGTGGCGTCCTCGTTTTCCATGGGGCTGCTCTCCACGTCGCAGAGCAGCACCTCAGCACATCGGACCTGCCCACAGCTGGCAAGGATGCCGCTCAGCTGCCGCATCACCCGCAGGAGGTAGTGGAAATCCTGCCCCTCCCTTCTCCTGGCTGTCACCACGGTAACCAGCAGCTCTGGATTTTGGCTCAAGTCCTTGAAGCTGGGTGAGGTGGCATGGGCGGAGCTGCTCTGCCAGAAGCGCAGAGCCTCCTGACCTTGGTCGAGGCTGTCGCGCAGGGCGCCATCGCTCATGGATTCCAGGTACATGAACCGCAGGAAGTAGTAGGAGTAGAGCAGGTGCTGGCAGCACAGAGGAAGAAGCACGCAGAACGTGACGACTGACAGGACGAAGGCTTGGGTCCCGGTGCTGGACCATCGCAGGTACTGGCTGAGGAAAGGCCTCCATGGAACCATTTATGAATCCGACGGCAGACGAGCAGACTCTGATCCCAAGTGTGTCTGTGTAAACAGAAGACTGCCCGAGGCGGAGAAACCTGAAACCGCCGCCAGGAGGTGATCCCTCAGCTTCTCTAACACAAGAGGCGTGGAAGTTTCAGATCAGTCGGTCTTCTTCACATCTGTGGAAAAGAAAAGAACGTTTTTCTGTTAATAGATGCTTTAAATTAACTAAAAAAAAAAGAATTTTATAACAAATTCAGCAGAAAATTATCTTAACACAAAGTAAACATTAAACTACTTTCTTTTCTGATTGTGACAATCAGATTTTACTATCGAAGAACTTCACATCTTCGCTAAAAACCTGTTCAAGGAATTTATTTTAATTAAATCTCATTATTTTGTATTTGTACTTTATATTATTCTGGTCTTTTGACTGCATATTTTCTTACATTCTTTTCTACAAACATTCGATCCTCTGTTTTACAGCAGACTGGTTGACTGAACACACCTGATCCAGGCAATCCTCAGCAGGTAGGGAAGGGAGGCAGATCTCGAGGACCAGATTTCAGTAGTAAACTGGATTTCAGTAGTAAACTGGTCTAGAAAGACTCAAGCCGCAAATTCAACAAGTAATCAAAAAACTAAGCTCCCTTTTAGAGAACATCGAAGTCAAATATCAAAATAAAACAAAAAAGTGCACAGATATTCCTTCACAGTGTGATTTTCAGACGTTATCTTAAAGTAAAAAAGAAAATGAGCATTTTTAAGTGAAGTACGAGTCCATCCATCTGTTGTAAAGTGATAATGTTTCACTCTTGTGTAACAAGCCAAACAACTTTCACATTTAAGCTTTGCTATAATCCAGAAGTTAGAACAACAGAGCATCTCATCACTTCCTCAATGAACTTTAAAAACTAAAGTAGTTGGAGCCAGATACCTTAGATGGAATGTTGTGCAACAGGGTCTCTCTGGGTTTTAACCAACCGCCTTATTTGTTTGAAATTTAAAATGAAAATTATTGAGGGTGATAGACCCTTAGTCACATCAGATTGAATCAATTTACTACAGTTTTGCAAAAGACACACACACACAGACGATGCAGCAGCAATCGTGAAAGAAAGAAAATACATAAATAATCAGCAAAGTAGGAAGAATCTCCAGTCTTTTTTATACACAAAGGAAATTCAAAGAATAGAGCTTTAGCAGAGCTGAAAGGAAAAGTTCAAAGTCTAAAAAGCAATAAAAACAGAAGTGTGATAATAAAAGTTTATGCAGTACAATGGTCAAACAAAAACACCAAAAAGAGCAACGTTTAAAAATAGATAAATCATATTAAAGGGACCCTACCAGGATTTTCTTAAGCCTATCAGAGTGAACTATATAAATACATAAGATCATATATTACCTTTAGACCACTAAAAAATGAATTATTTCTGAAATATTAGTTTTTATTCGTGAGTCATTTCCTATCCAGAAATAAAATGGCTCGATTCCTGAAGCTCCGCCTGCCGCTGCGTGTGGCTGGAGTCCGCTTCATGACATCATCCTAGAGTCTGTGGCACCATGTCTGTATTTCTCCCACTAAAATAATCCAAACTTCTTCAAAGATGGATGCACATATGATATATATATATATATATATATATATATATATGCCTTTAGTAGGCCTGGCCATCGCTATACAGCTCCACAACACACACAGCACCTTCAGGGCTGTGCCAGACCGGGGGCTGGAATTTATTAAAGACAGGACACAATTGGAACAGTACTCTGCATCTAAAATGAAAGTTGTTTATTTTTTTTGCTGATCATCAATGGATAAGGGGATAAATTGAGGGTTGGTTTAATCTGTCAGCACAGACTCTTCCTGGAGGGAGCGGTTGGCATCAATCTTATGTCAGCACGTTTCCACCCACTCGCTTTCGTGGGTATGGGAAGGGCGGCTGTATGAACGAATCAAAATGCCGCTTTGGGTTTCTTTATAGTGAGGAATGAACAGTTAAATGCATTTAAAATCTCAAAAAGTCGAATTTTCATGGTAGGGCCCCTTTAAAGAATCAAATCATTAAAACCCATAATTACACACCTAATCAATATATCCCTTGTGCTCTCTCATGGGGTCCAGATGACCCCACTTTTAATGTAAACATGCCTAGGGTAGCACATGGGTTACATATATTATCTATTTATAAACTCTTTTAGGCACTTTTAGGAGTTTGTGAGCAGTGATTGAATTCGGACACAACTTTATTATTTGAAGCCATGTAAGCCCCCTTGAAAAATGATCACCTGCTCTGCAGAAACTCCATCGTTAGCTGACGTCACTTTCTTCCAAAATGGCAGCGGTTGCAAAGGTGTAAACAGGTCTGACTTCATAAAAGAGGAACGCATAAAGAACCTGGAAAACACTTAAGAGTAGAAGATAGCCCGCATGTGTTTGGTTAACTATTCACACACTCACCAGACTGAAACTGGGTAAATTTAGATATTATTCAATCTAACTTATTTTTTTAAATTATGTTTTCATAAATCCAGGACCAGGTGTGGTAATATTTGACATTTTAACGCTTTAGTGAAATACATTGGAAACTATGTAATTTGCCTTTTTGTGTGCTGAAAACACTGTCATTTTAAACGATTTCCTTTGGATTATAATGCATTTAAAACCCAAAAATGTGGTTTTTGTGATAGATTCTGTGGAACTTGTAGCTCCTGCAACGTCAGTCGCTTCATTTTAAACGTGACAGTTACAAAACGGTCGTTTCTAGATCAAAACCTCTTCGTGGGGAGTAAGTTACACACCACCCGGCGCGACCTTTTGTCTTAAATCGTCGTTCCTGACATTAAACAAAAGAGAATTTGACTTACGCAGAGCTGTGGAGCTCCCGCTGTTCGACGCCAGCTGCCATGTCGGTCCAACCCATCAGGAACCAAGAAGCAGCAGCGGCGGCGTAGCGGACTGCCGTAAATCTGTGACTACGGCCGCAAAGAGTCGTGCTGCCTCAGTCCAGCAGATGGCACTGCAGGACCAAGAAAACATGCATGTAATGTATTATTAATATTATTATTAAAACATGCAAAATTATAATATTATTAAATTAAAATGTAAAAAATGTGATACCAATTTAAAAAAATTTAAGACCATTTTTTTAAACTGCTGTTTAAAATAGAAATACAAGTAACAATATGGGGGGTTAAATGGCGTTAACAAGAATAAAAATTCAGAAATGAAAAAAAAATCCCTTCCAAAATTGTCTAAATTGCCAAAAAAATTCTAAATGTTCTGAGTTCACTGTAATAAATGCTCTGCTGGAGTTTTGTTTAGTTACAGATTATTTACACTGTACTGTTTAATCTTGTCCTTTAAAACCACACAAACTATTTAGAAATTTTCAACAATGACGGATTAGAACAAAATAATCAAATTTACGATGGTATTTTTGAGCTGAATGCTTCATGGATTATAAGCTTTGAAATTTTGGTTCTTAACTAACTGAGTTAGTTCTTCACATGACTCCTCAAAATGAATATTATTTATTTTTCTAGATCTTGTTAGAATTGAGCTGTTTAGCTTTGTTTTTCACCTCAAAATTCTTTATAAATGTTCTTCCTAAATGAACTTAAATGTAGAAATGAAAGTAGATAAACTCAAGAGCTGCTTAAATACATTTTAAATATGCAAACAGGCTCTAAACTTGTCAAAAGTAAGATTACTGAAGAACTTTTTCTTTTGTTTTGTTTTTTTAAAACAACTAACTAGGAGATTGACACAGATTTGTTGCCCCGTATATTTGCTCCCTATTTGGAAATGGATAACCTTATTTTATTAAATTTGACTCCAGCTTAAGAGCTCATGTATTAGTAAAATAAGATTCAGCATCAGTTTGTCAATCTGAGGCTTTAAAAGGTCATCTAAGTGTCTGGGGGTAAACTAAATGAGACTTCTTAACAATGATGGGACTTCTTTAGTAGCAGTATGAAGATTGAATTAGAGATTAAAGTAGCCGCACTGTAATACAAAGAAATGACATCAAACTGGCCCGATCAGAAAATCTGCTGTTAGTGTCAACCTGCATTCCGGCTCATTTCGACATTTAAAGATCAAATAGATTGAATCAAGTTAAAATTTTCCATCCATGGAGTGTATTGGATAAAGTAGGTGAAAAATCCAAACTAAAAACCTAGAGAATACAAGAAAAACAATTTTTTTTTTTTTAATTCCTGGATCTCAATCATGCATAAATCATAGATAATACATATATGCACTGATTCTCACCAGTAAATGAGAAGCCAAATGTATGATGGTTACAATGATTGTGGTCTGTGCCACACCCACTCAACCATGTGTCACTAGTGGATGGGCGTGACAAAGCAAAAAGAGTTTCGCCACCTCCCAAACATAAAACAAACCCAAACTTTTCACTATTTTACCTTAAAAAACCCAAACAATAGATTTTATTTTATTTTGGAACAAAGGTTGTTCACTTTGTAAGACACTATTTATAAACTAGAAATTGTGTCTTTCTGGATTATGAATTTGTTTTCCACTGTCCCTAAAATTGTTGCTTTAACAGAAATCAAACTTACAATGTTTGCTAAGAAAATGAAGACGTAAAATGATGTATTTGTCTAGAAGTGAATGCACCAGAATGAAGCTGTGAGTTTGTGGCCCGCCCATTGTATTTTCAACGTAACAAATACAATCTTTTTTAATTAAAATGTTTAAATCTGTTCCAGATTCACAACCATTTGAATAAAGAAAAACTCAAAAATGCAATTTTGAGCTTAAATTTCTTTATGTATCAACAAAATGCTACAACAATGTGTTAAAAACATTAAATACACAATTTTCATCAAAGTGGGGATTAAAAAATTTTTAACTTCAAGAAATGAGTTTGGAAAAAATTAGCAACTGATCGAAATAATTTCGGATTATTAATGAAAGTAGAAAACTTCTGTAATTTTAAAGCTGAAGTTTTGATGAAATTCCACTTTTCTACAAAACATTTTTTGGTTCAATATAAAGTTATTTTAAGGAACAAAGCTTATTTTAATAGTCAACACGTTTAATGAATAATGATATAATCCCATGAATGTGTGCTGAGTTGTACAGAACTTCAATTCGTGTGCAGCATTCTGATCCTCAAGGTCAAGCGCCGTTTACAATCAAAGTTAAACAACAACAAAACCGGGGAGATCATTAATCAGGGACAGCAGAAAATCTGACGTCTTTTTCTAAAAACAACCTGAGAGTCTAAAGATTATTAGTTACATCTTAGTATCAGAGAATCACAGATAACACAATGGTTTTGTGAGATCATAAACTTAATCGATCTGAAAAACGCACACTGTGCCCTCACGTTGTTTAAAGACAACATCAGAAGCAAACTAAACATTTTTCTCTGGACGGCACGCTCATTAGATTCCAGAGAAGGCGTTGCCGGGGTTTGTCCGTCAAGGAGGCGGTGAACTAGATGAACCGACAACAAAAAACGTGCTGCTGTTGAGGAAACAGAAGAAAAAGATCCTTATCGGCATATACATCTGCACCTGCAACCACTTTATCTTCAGATTTACTGAACTTGCAGCACCGCATTATCAATGCACTGATCTGATAAACTCCAGAATATACTGCGTCTTTCCTTTCTGGTGAGGAGATTGTATGTCAATTCTTTCTTCTTTGTTCTTAGACATACTGTACATTTAAGAAAATAAGTTATCTATCATTCATAAATTCCATCTAAAATGTTGCAGCTATTTTTGTGTTTTTGTCCTCACATTAAAAAAATCAACAAACCAATACATTAGTGGTACAAAAGGTAAAGAATGAAAGTTTCAGAGGGTTAAATTCACAAGTAAATCACCTGATCCAGTTTAAGGCAGGGGTTGTTGCCTCCCAGAAACCAGTTTTTAGAGTTTCTATCAGGAAAAGCTTTCTAAGGAAACACCAACAGACTCAAAAATGGATTCTACCAAAAGGCCATTAGGCTCATTACAGGTTAATTCTTCCCTCTTTAAACACCTACTGACACAAATGCTATTATGTTAATTATCTTTGTTTGCTTGGATGCCACATGTGTATTTTCATAGTTTCCTTTTGTTGCTGATTGTTGTACAACACCCATCAACATTTTTTTTGAGGACAATAAAGGTTTTAGTACTTTTTTTTTTTTTTACCATTTTGGTTCCTGAAAAACTTCTCTTTTTTCTCTGAATGTCAACTCTATGACCTTTCAAATCAACATCTCAGCCTCAACTGGCCGTTCTGCAGATTAAGATTTGTTTTCTTTTGTCTCGACAGTTCAATGCCATGTAATGCCGTCGGCAAGAAGTCCTGTAGTTCTGTGAGATAGTCCATAGTTGCCGGGTTTCATTCCTTTACATTTAAAAAAAAGGCTGTAAGATAGCATCTGAGAAACAAAATGTGAAACTCAGGAATTTACCTGCTCCTCAAGTTGCATCATTCCTAAAACACCTCATTGACGTAGAGCAGAAAGAGGAGCTTGGCTGGAATGATCAGCATTTGTAGGAGGGATTTCATTTTTTTCTTTTAATTGAACAGTTTTCAGGCTGAACTTGACCGCCACTTTACCCCATGAATCACTAAAATACGACAGTAGCTTTATGCATTTAATTGTCTTTTTCATCAACTGCCACAAAATTTATGTTTTCACCCGTATTGTTCTTTCTCTGTAATCCATCATCCTGAAAAGATTTCCCCACTGGAATATTGCTGTTCAGTATTTCCATCTAAAAACTTGGTTTAGACTTCTTCACCCTCACTCCTGCATTTTTATCCAGACTTCAGGTTGCTAACTTTTCACCCAGACACACCCTGCGTTCTGCTCTAACCTCTCACCCACTCTTATCCTTTAAAACCTCAGACAATACAAGTAAACACCTAATTTTTAATTAAAGTTCGTCACACAATAAAACTTCATTGTCTGCGCGGACATTCCCACGGGAATGAAGGAGTCACCACTGAGGAGGAGTGTGTCAGTGTGAAGTTTCATCATCCTCCAGGTTGGGCTCACAAGGTTGTCCTGCCTGTCACATGTAAGATACTTCAGTGCAATAAATATTTGTCAAGAATGAACCATTTTCAGTAGTCAAGGTGACAACAGAAATCACATTATAGAAATAAAAAATTGCACATAAAACACTTAAATTAAAAAAAATAAAAGAAAACAGTAAAATGTAAGGCTAAGAATGAGCACAATATGTAAGAAAATGTGATTGAAAATGTAGAACATAGATTTTCATCAGTTTTTGTGCTTGATTGCACGTAAATATGTGCAAATAACATCAGCGATAAAACAATAGACAAAGAAATGCAAAGAACGTAGCAACACTAGTGTAAAGTAGTAAAGTACACATGTTAGCTTGCTTAGCTAGCATGTGTACTTTTCAAAACAATTACTTCAGATTGTATTGTTAAGCTAATGCTAGTTTGATTGGGATAATTATCTGCAATATAAGCTCTTTAACAACATATTCTAACTAATATTACTTTATATACATCAAATTATAACACAGGATATAGAACTAAGGTAATGCTAGATCAGCAAAGCCGTGTATTTCAAAAAACCAAAGAGCAATCAAAGATATGCTTAAGTTGTCTCCCTCGATTTTTCAAAATATATTTAAATTTATTTCCCTGTTTCTATCATCAGAACACAATGAATTCATAATTTGGATTGTACTTTGGCAAACGAGTGTTTTTTTATATTAAAAATTTAGTGAGCATCTCTCAAAATTATGTTCAAATTCAGGGCACTTAGCACCACACTAGCATTTTAGGGGTTATAGAATAGTGGGGGGAATTTAGATGTAACCGTGTCTGAATTCCTCAAAACCTTTGTATTATATAGCACAGCTAATGAAGTGCTAATTTGGCAAAGTTGTGTAATTTACTGTGAGGAGCCAAGCGGAAGCATGAGAGAAGCACAGATGTTTTCTTTTGAAAAACTGCTTAATTTATTTACAAAAATAACTAGAGTTAAACTGGGCCCATAAAAGAGGTCAACAGATAATAAACTTCAACTCAACATGATAACTGACCTCCAAACAAACACAAGAGGGAAACATGTATACTAACTGATCAAACCAAAACCCCAAAAGGGGTGGGTGACCAAGACAAATGAGAAAACTTATTACAAGAACAAAACCATTTTTTTTTTCCTCTTAGCCAAAATTAACTTTAAATAAGTAACATATAATTTAACAAATCTTAAGAGGTAAATAAACCTAAAACAACTGAATACAAAAGTGAATTAATACTTTTCTTTAAATTCAGTGGTTGAGTCCAATTAAGGCAACTTAGTTCAGCTGAGACCCTCTTGTTGCTGGTCAGGCTCCACCCACAGCAGCTTCCAGGAACCTGTGACTTCATGGTGTGGCTGCTTTTGCAGCCATCACATTTACTTTCAGGAAAAAAAGTTCCACATTTTCAGCCATCTTTAAAATTGTAAGCATGAAAGAGAACGAGATTTGATTTTGTTTAATTCAGTGGTGGACTTGTAGCTCCTTCTCAAGTTCTTATTCTTCATAGGTTTCCCTTTTATATGCTCACTTCGTACTTTTCCTTTTCGCCCTGATTGGCAGATTGGTTTTATGCTAGAAAAATAGGATTAAATTGTGACAATTATTTTAATTCTAAAATCTCAAACACAAGATAAAGACTGTCTTGATGTGCAGCATCAGCTCAGAAGGAGATGGAGAACTTTGAAGTGATACACTGAGAATTGACAGCAACTGTTTCCTCCATGGATGAAGTTTGGTCCGAGGAATACCCAGAGACACATCTCAGGCAGTAGGATTGGATAACAGCGGGAAACTAGATCCAGCGTGCCGATTATTCGAGGTGTTTGCCTGGCAGCTCACCTTGCGCTGTCTGTGATGTTTGAAGTTTCCATAGCTCTGTTGTTTACAGTTTAAGGTGTAAAAACACAAACAGATTTCAGCTTCTTTGTGCTCTCAAAAAAAAAATATTAAAAATTAAGTATTTGTCGATTTATTTACAAAATTATAAAGGTTTAATCCATGCTTGACCTTTCATCTTAAAGTTTAGGATCAGGAAAAAAAAATAGGATTTTTAATTAGGAAGGAAGAATTGCATTTATTTGTTCTTACAGAAATCAAGAAATAAAATACAATCTGGCATTATCATTGCAATCCAAGCTGTTTTATGCTGAATTTAAAAAGTGAAACTTAAAAATAAAAAAATCAAAAGTTTTTTTGTTTGTCCGTGTTTGGTGTTGTTGTTGTCAGACCTCTCTCTGGTTACCATGGTGACAAAGGGTTAGGTGGTCAAACATTGATAAGTGTCCCTCTCACTGCCCCTCCATCACTCTATATCTGGATCTTCTTGTCCTACCTGAGAGCTCCCGGCGAGTTCAGGCCGCCAGGCGTGTCTGCGATCGGCTGATGGGGATTCCGGTTTTTCCAGTCGTCTCCTCCCTGTTTAAGTTGCAGGAGGTCTGACTCCTCTTCAGTCTCAGCGGCAGCAGCGGCAGGAGCAGCAGGAGCATCAGGATGGCATCCAACACAGCAACCATGGGGAACCTTCCCAGCGGAACGGCAGTTTGTACAACCATACCTGACATCCTCTACATCCCTGAACTGGTATGGACTTTCACAGTATTTTTGTTTGATTGATTAAAGAGAGAAAACTATCAGGTAGTGGCAACTACACTGTTTAACTCTGCTTTTATGAACAAATTAAACATTATCCCACCTGTAGCTCAAATATAAACCATATGGATTACTACAGAGGTATAGTTTAAAGACCTTAACTGCTCAGACGAAACAGAACAAGTTTCGTCTCATTCTTTCAGACAAGGTCAATCTTTTTTTTTCAGCACTTGTTTCTCCATTTAAGGAAATTAAGGAGATGTTTGAAGAGCAACGTGAACCAGGAAGGAATAGAAATGAGATGAGGATATGTTTTTTTTCCGCATGTGTAATGATTTTGCAGATTTGATCCGTGTGTGCTGCTTGTGTGATTGTAAGCAATCAAACTGACAACTTTCAAGCTGAAGATTTTAGTACGCCAACTCAAGATAAGCTCAGTCCACTGCACGATTTAACGAAAAAAGGATGTCCTATTTGTTCTGCCTGCCTTAAGAAAACAAAAATGAAGCCACAGTCCAACAAAAGGTAGATTTAAACGGGTGCAAACCAGTGAACCTGCAAGTTAGTGTAAGTATGCGGTTATCGTTACATAAGATCAAGACTTGAGGATCATTTCTTTATAATTTTGGGGGCTTTTCTGTTCCTGTTTTTCTGGTTTTATTTCATTTTTGCTCATATTTATCTGTTTTTGCAGCTTTACACCTGTTTGGACATTGAGTGATGCTCCTTTTGCTTTGCAGTCACCACAACACTACTAGAGAATTTGCCTGTTTCCTCATTTTGGATTAATTGTATTCCCTTAGGTTAGCTTAGGTTAAACTCAAAACAAATTTGTGTTTTTAAAGGAGTAGTAGAGTTCCATTGTTTCAAATGTCTTACAAGAATTAAAATAATTTGATTCTGGAGCTGCAGTTTCTAAACTTGCATTAAGACTTGATGTCTGTTTGCTTCACTTAGCATGCAGAATAAAACTCTCACGTGGAATGTTTTTCTACATGAACTCAGGCCGAAACTGAACAGTAGCAGGTGGAGGAGGGTCGAGCCGTGTGAATAATGCAGCGTGTCAGTCATTGGAGGTGTAGAGTGAACGGTGGTTGCGACACCCTCCTCTTCCCTGCCGATCAAGCTGGAAATGCAGGCTGGACAAAATGATGGAAACACAAGCTGCGGTCACGTGTGCATCGTTAAACAAGGACCTCCAAGGGCTAAACTTGAATGAGAGCTTTGTGGATTAATGGCCCCCTGTTGAGAGTCCAGATGGGTATCATTTTCACCTTTGTGAGCTCACTACAGGAGTAGTGGGAAGAGAATGATAGATGCTTTTGGGAGAGTAATGTTAGAACATCACAAAGAAAGTAATCAATTTATTTGAAAGCTAAAACGATCCCCTGACATTTGTGTGAGCCACGATTTAGTCTAAACAGCAAAAGGAAATGTATTTTTTGATTTCTATTTACACTACAGCAGATTTTTGCACCATGATTCCATGCACTTCCAATCTTTTCTTAAGTTGTTATTTTCTGAAAAACACAAAAACTTTCAGGGATGTGAAGTTTTGATAAAATAGTTGGTTAGGAGAGTCTATGGATGTGCCCATTTTCCCCCTCCACCATAAAAATATATATTTAATTTTTATAGCATTGAAGTTAGATTTCAAAATGGATTTTCCTCTGGATAAGAGAGACATCAGAATGTTCTTCTGTTGAGGACATTTCTAAACCAGAATACCTCCCAATATAGCACTGGATTACCTCATTTAGGCTTTTCAATGATACCAAATAAAAAAGGGAATTATAGTTTTTGGTAGATTCAATACATTGGACAAAATGATACAACATAACCTCCTACTGTAGCTGCGCTGCAGCGAAACAGGAAGAAATGAGGCCTCTCTTTCACTGTTTTCTCCTGTCTCTTTGCCGTTTCTGCAGATCTTTGGTGGTCTAGTGTGGATCCTGGTTGCGTGCACATACGTGGTGCCACACAACCCCCAGGCCTGGGTCATGTTCGTCTCCGTCTTCTGCTTCCTTTTGACATTCATCTGGCTGCTGGTGTTCGCCTGCGGTTCCCACAACAACAGGGGCGTCTGGGCTGCTGCTGTAAGTGTTTATATCCATAAGTTTACTAGTTTACCCAATTTTAATTGGGTTAAAAACAAGTACATAATTATAGTATTTCAATTAATTTAATGTAGATAATTTTAACTGAAGTAATCTTCAGGTTGGTTCATTTTTTTATTACTGTTGTTGGAAATGCTATAGTATTTTTGCTTAAAATCTTAATACCTCACATTACTAATGCTTGGAAATTGGGGCAAAAGCTTCTTTATTTATATAGTTTTGTATACAGTAACAATTAAATCAGTGAAAACAAAAAAAGGGTTTCATACAGCGTGAATACCAAAAGAAAAAAAAATAATCTTACAGATAAAGTCTTTTCTTCGACTAAAGGCCGTGTCACATAACCGCTACATACATTTTGTGCATAATGCACAAATGAAAATTAATTATACAAGAATAAATGTGGAAAAATGTATCACAAATGAACTGCGTTAAAACCCCTGAAGAACTACAAATAAACTGCACAAACAACACATAAATCATTAATTTCTTCACTTTGACACACTTTAAAACTGGGCAGACATCATATTGTGTCAGCACACAATATCGCACGTCGCAGGTCCTTTTGATGCTTTGTTTAAATTTAACAGTCAGATTCCCCGAGTCAGTGCCAATTCTGAGTCAGCTGCTAGGCGCCAGCTGAGGCCCGTCGAAGTGCCCGCTACTGCTGGTGAGATCCGTGAGAAGTGATACGTGTGCCGCAGTATAAAAGTCATACATTGGTGGTACACGCGTGAAAAGTCTGTAAGACGTATGGGGAACGGTCATTGAAAGCCACAAGTTTCCAAATGCATCTGGCAAAAATCCTGCACAATTTCATGGGATTTACGTAATAAATGGAGATAAATTTTGTAAAATATGCATAAACTGTGTAATTCTCAACCGACCAAAACTTTTGAACAGCCCAAAACCAAATTCATGCTAAGTTATTGTAAATCAAAGAACATTAGTACAGGAGCTAGAGCTTTGTTGTTAAAGGGTTTAATTGTATAGAAATTCAAAGAAAGCAAAAGCGTGTTGTAGCAGAACAATGCTAACGTGCTACATCGAATGTTTTAGGTTAAATCTACATCAAAGCACTAATCTTTAAATTGGAGCAATGAAGCTAAATGTTTTTTGAAATGCTACTAAAAAAATATATAACAGAGCACTAAAAGCAAATTTTTGATCAAAGTTCAGGTAAATACTACATAGTTTATCTGCAATAGTATTAAAGAAAAAACAAGAAAGGGTAAATGTTAAGACTGTAGATATTCTTAGATAGTTTACAGTAGCATATTGTTTAATCAATGCTAAATCAAATGCTAAATGCAGTTAAATTAAGTGTAAGACCAAAGAAAAGATGTTGTAAAACACAAAATAGCATTTGAAATAAACACAAAACAATGTTGTAACATTGACAAATGAATTTATCTGTATAAAAAAAAAAGTGCAATAGCAACGGTAAGCTAAAAAATGCTAACAACGCTAACAATGTTACAGTAAGCTGCTGAATCAACTGAAGAAAATGTAAATAAAAGGCAATTCTAATAAGATTTTAGTAAAAATACATTTTTTGTTTAGTGTTATTTTTAAATGAATTAATCAGCAAAATGAAAAGATTAAAGTTGTTCAAAAATATCTAAACTAGCTAAAAAAATGATAAAAATGTCAAACTATCTTCTAATGCTTCATAAGCGGCGAAAAGAAGGCAGAAATAATTTGAAAAAGTTGTTCAGATAAATACTTGACATGCATAAAAATATTAAAGAAGATCCTGAATTAGTTACTTTTGTACAACCCAAAAAGTAGCTATTATTTTTGAAAAAAACATGACTTACATGTCAAATGAAAATGCTTTTTAACTTACTTCGGTAGTGAATGTTTTACTAGAAACATTTCTCTCACACATTCCTCCTCTTTCTTTTTTTACTTTCCTTCTTCAGGACTTTGCTTACCACGGGATTGCAGCCATGCTCTACCTCAGCGCTTCAGTGCACCTGGCTAAAGTGACTTTGGATAAGAACAACCCCATAACTGCAACAGATTCAAAGAACTACAAGCTGGACATCTCTGCTGTGGTGAGTCTGCTTCTGACATGAAAACTCAGTTTTCCTGTTTTACTCTGCAGCTGACTTTTCCCACATTGAGTTTATTAAGAAAAAAAATTAAAAATGTTAAAGAAACTGCATTTTTTTATTTTTTAGATTTTCTCTTTTGGTTTTGTTCATTTATTGCAGTTTTACATGTGCTTTTTCAGTCATTTACTTACAGCAGAAACAAGAATGTAGCATTTTAAGTTTAATTTAATTTGAATTTGTGGTTTGGGGCCAGTTAGTAAATACCTTTAGTACTTTATTGCTACACTCTGGAATTACACACACACAGTTAATGAAAAATACAACAAATTTACATAAAAAGTAAACTCAAATGCAGCTGTGACACCAGCTTTACTATCAGACTTGAACTTGTATGAAATAACCGCAAACATCCCTGTCTCCTTTAAATGACCTCACATCTACTTTTTGTCTGTTCAGCAAAAAAAAGTAACATTAAATTCAATTTTTGATCAGCATACTATATTTTTAAGCCTATATTGATAGTCAAAATAGCACTAAACTAGATTTTTCAAGATCTAGGCAGCATTATTAGGGATTTCTAGATTAGATGCAAACCTAATAATTTATAAAGCACCTTTTGTTAGTCATTAAGGTGCCATTTATGTGACTTTTACATCAATCTTGAGCGCTAGATCTTCACATATCTGTAGATAACAAGCACAGAAGTCATAATTGAACAAAAACAACATCAAAAGTTTTTATTGTATGCCTTGTAAAGATAAAAAACGTATTCCTACTTGTGCATTTCCTCACTATTTAATCCAGTTTTATTGAAGTTAATGCATCTAAACCTTCAAAGGTTTCTTCTTGGAGCATCTTTTGTGACAAAACAGACAATAAACCTTAATGAAATCCAGACATGAAAGCTAAAGTTTCATAAATGCATCATATCGTGCATTTTTTTAACCGATATGAGACATTTTTCCATCATAACATCTATTAAAATCTGTTTTCACCCTCTCAGGTGTTCTCGTACACAGCGACGCTCCTGTACTTCGTCCACACCATCCTGTCGGCCATTCGGTGGAAATCTTTCTAAAAAGTGTCCCTCCTGCTGAGCTGCATCTCACGTAAACAGCATTTATATTTCTCCGCACAAGTCATGAAGAGGATGCAACACCCGGCTCATCTCAGCAGGACTCTGTGCTGTTGCACAGCTCTGATAGATTCTGCTGCATTGCTGTTCCGAGATCATAAAAATGACTCAAAAACCAAGTTTAAGGGTTAATTTCCTCTGAAAGTCTCATCAAATGTTGTAAAACCAGTGATTGCTACTTTCCATCTGACATTTATTTAAAATTGTTTTGTGTTTTTTTTAATATCTCACCTTAAGAACAAATCTACAGTTTACAGCAAAGAGCTCCTAAAAGCTCCACCAATCAGGTGCCTTTGTTTCAGCTCAGGTGTTTCTGTTATGTTTAAAAAGTTTTTCCTTTATTAAATCCTTTTCTTTTGGAATTGTTCTTTCACTTTGAATTGATTAAACTGCTCTGGGTATTTATTTTTATATTTTTATAAAACTATTATGCTGTCAAATACATGAAAAATGATCAAAATGAAAAATACATAAATTTGTAAAATAATATAATGGGAAGCAAAAAAAAGGCTTTTTAATCATCTGTCGACTTTTTTGTAATTCTTTACAAAACCAATAAAATAATAAACACAAATGATTTTTGTGCAATTTATGAGTTTGTTTTTTTTTTAACATAGCAGGCAAGTATTGATTTTTTTTTTCTTTTACTTGCCTCTGAAGAAAAGAACAACATAAAAAATAGATCTAAAGAAGACACTTGAATGCCTCAGAAGTTCACTTCCAGGTCAAACAAGCTAAGCAGGTTTTTTTTAAAAGTCACTTAGAGCTTTTGTTTAGGGATTTCAATGGCCTTCATCAGTCTGGAAAGAGGATCGTTGTTGATTCAGTGGCCTGTGAGAAGTGTTTCTTCCAGGAAACAAAGGATAACATCTAAAACTATAAGCAAAAATGGAAATTTTGCTAATTTTAAAGCCAAATTGGAGATATGTAGGAGCTCCAAATGCTGTTTAGGTTTCTCCCTAGAATTAGGGCCTTCTCCTTACTTTGGTTATTTTACTATAACATGAAAATGACCATCACAGCAGACAACACACATGATCAATCCATCATTACTGTCTAATGTGTGGAAGTACTTTGGATTTTGCAAAGACGTGACCATAAAGTGAGGCATCATGTTCAGTTTGTATTATTTTAATGTGGTAAAACAACAGTGGGCTGAACTTTATAAAACTAAAATGTGAATAAGTGTGCCATTTATTCTTGTTTACTTGTTTATTTGTACACATATTAAAGTTACATATGATTATCTTGCAAGAAACACAAGAAATGTGAAAAACTTTACCTGCACTGTTCAGTATTAGGTATTTATCTATGAGTCACATGGTTGAATCTTTGGCTAAAGTTCTGGATCAATTTAAAGTCAGTGAATTGGATCGTTCAAAATGATCCAGTATCAACTATGAATCAGATCGACGACCACATATTATTATATAAATCAAATCGTTGTTAAATTTAATCTTTGTACCCCAACTAAGAGAGAGATCATTTATATTAGTTTTTTTTTTTTTTTTGTGACTGACTTCTTTAGCCTAACTGCCCGAGCCACCATTGAAAAACAAAAAACTATGTTGCTTTTGTATTTTAATTAATCAAACCAGCATTTTTTTATTATATACTGTTTAAGGGCATAATCTTAATCACACGGTATTTCTGTATTGGCCTTGTAACACTGTAACACCTCCAGAGGGAGTACCAGAAGATGTTTCTGTTACATTAAAGAACAACATTTTTAAAGAAAATACACAAAATCTTCTGTATAAGATTCTGGTGGATAGCTGTCAATGAAAGGTGTACATACTGCCACCTAGTGTATGGGAGGAAGCAGTGACAGTTGTGCTCACATCTGCTTTGGAGAAATGTTTCACATCAACATTCTCTGTTTTTTTCCCCCTATTTTGTGGCACTTTGCTCGTGCTGTGATGTGACAATAATATTTTCAAACATGTCCTCAAATTATTAACAAAAAAATGTCTTTGAATTTAACCAAAGGTTCTGGTTATCATTTGAAAGCTAAAATTCGATTTAAGGTCAAGCTACAGGAATTAATATGTGTAAAAAAACATTGTATTTTAGTGTGTCTGTGTGTGTGTGGCGTCTTGACTTGTGTTTACTCAGTGTTTCACTCCATTAAACCTGGTTTCATGTTCTAGTTGTTGGCCTGATCGCTTTTCACAAGCGAGCAGGTCCACCTCTGAGCGTTCTGAACTTGGCAAACCGTGGTTGTCATTTGTGACACCGTAATTAGGTTGACCAAAAACATTCTCAACAAGAAAAATATTTATTAACAAGGGCGCATTAGTGTTTTGTGAATATTTATCACCTCCTGATGTCTAATCATGAAGAGGGAAAAATAATTAATTCATCATATTATAATCATGTTTTTTCGTGATTTTTTTTTAAATAAAAATGTTGTATTAATTGAAAAAAAAAGTTTTCAGAGCAAGGATAGGCAAACTTAGACCCAGGGGCCACATGCGGCCCGTTAAACTATTTATTCTGGCCTCCCAAGCTGAAGTAATTAAGGTGTCCCCCCATAAATGGTGCACTGCAAATATATTGACTTTTGTTATTTTGCAGAAATTTATGCTGCATTCATGCTGCACAAGGATTTGTTGTTTTTCTGACACTCCTGTGTTTTCTGATCATTTTTCTGATCATTCCAACACAACATGAATGCAGCTTTTTAAGTTCACATTTTTCCCTGGAAGACATAAACCCATCGATGCAACTGGAAAAAGAAAAAAAATCTCCAAATGTTCTTTGTAAATAATGTGTATTAATTTCCAATTAAAATTAAAACACGTTTTCGTCCAGATTCCATGTTACTTCTCTCTCTTATGAGGTGGATTCCCTAAACACACCCCGCATCTGCTCCTGGTCTGGCCCTTGTGACGAATTTTACAACTATTTGTGGCTCATGAGTCAAAAAGTTTGCCCATCCCTGTTTCAGAGACACAGACCAGCCTGAAAGTGGTTCTCCTTGATGTTCTGTGCCAAATACTGAACTGGTTCCTGTGGAACATGGAGGCTATGAGCCTCATGAATGCAAAGAAATTGAAACGCTTATAATACTTTTTAAAAAATAAACATGTCATTGAAGTAACTAAGTTATGAATGTCCTTCGCATCCATGAGATCAAGAAAACTTGATAAGTGTAACTTATTACTTTAGCCTGGTTAGTTCCAGTTAATATTAACGCTTTCTAAACTCACGGATGAGTTTAGAAAGCTCAAATAAATCCCTGGACGATAAAGGGTTAATATCAAAGTATGAATCATTCAGGGATTTAGCATAAGGAGTGTTTCAATTATGTAACACCTTTTATCCTCTACAACTGCTAACACCATCAAAGTTAGTGTGTCCAAATTCCTACATGACGTTCACTATTTTCGTAGTGCTGTCTGAATAATTTCAAACTCAAGTGCCCTAGAAATTTCACAGAAATCTCTTTGGAAAAACCAGTGTGCATCATAGTGCTCACTAGATTGGTAAATATAGACCACAATGCATTGTGTTTGAACGATTCTGGTGAAAGAAAATGTTTTTAACTTAGATTTAATATAAACCATCCATGTTTTTATCTTCAGAATACAATGGATTTATAAATAATCTTCTGAAAATGCTCGTATTGAATACGTTTTTACTTCGTGAAATTGGTGACGTCACATTTGCTGTTAAAACGTAGTGAGCATGGTGTCTGAATTGCATAGAAGTTGAAGCAGAAAAAGCAACCCCAAAACACATCCCAAGACATGCAGATCTTTAAAACATGACATAAACTGAGATGGTTTTTGTTAATCAGGGCCTGCAGCAGGTCGGTGAACTGTAGCTGTGATGGATAATTGATGAGGATAAGCGGGAAGTGATAATAGAGGAGCATCTCCATGAAACCAAAGAAGAGAACTGTCTGAACTTCATCAATATTCACCACAATGTTAAAGTTCTGTCACAGTTCTGTTTGCGTTGATAAAAAACTACACAAGCATGAGAAGATTTAACTACGACTCACAAACATGATCAGGTGATTGTTTTATTCCAATCAGCCTCACTAAGTGCAAAGAAGGGGTTTAAATCTAATATGATTATATATTTTATTTAACATTATCGTTTTTACAGCAACAAAATTAATATCAATGTTTTGTATTTTATAAGTACATTTGCTTCAGAGCTTCATGTGGTTCAAAAGTTAAAACTCTGCTGTCCCCTGTGGGCCAAATTAGGATATAACATAAGTGTGACCAAACATCTTTGATCTTTATGGAAACAAATCATAGTATATAGCTTTTTTTTTTTCTTTTGTTCTGTTTAGTGAAGGGGTAAAAATCAGCTTTAAAATCTGAGAAATGTATTTTTCAAAACTTAAATGCAAATTGCCTTGAGAGAGTTTGATACATCTATTTTAACAGTTTTATTTAAACTGTAAACCACAAAATGAAGAAAATATCATGACAAAATGGCAAAACATGAATTAATTGTTTCCATTTTTAATTAAGATATTAATACATTTTAAAAATGACATATAGATTTTTTTGTTATTGACCTTTTTTTTTAGTCTTTGCAAAATATGTAAGCATTAAAAGTTAGATTAATGAATTAACAAAATAAAAAAAAAAATGTTGAACACATTTGATTAGATAAAAGCAGTTAAAATTTGTTCAGATTGCTTTAACCTTTTAACACTTGAGATGTTGCCGGCAATGCTAAAATAACAAACACTTCTTAATATACCGTAACTTTTGAACTGTGAACACGATAAATTCAATTCCAGCAGATTCTGACATTGATCATGTTTACGGTTCAAAAGTTACGGCAAGTCAAAGAAGCTCCGGTGTTAAAGGGTTAAAAATAATGTTATAGAATGTTATGACTAAGTGGGAAAAAAAGCAATTTATTCTCAAGAACAAAACCATACGAAAAAAGTGCTTTTTATTTGTCGATGTCAATTAAATTACACATCATAACTGATTAATGACAGGCACCATTACAACAGGATGTGAGGTAGTTTCTGTCAATTTTTCTATACATTTAATCAAGTTTCATGTCATTAAAATGTCTTTATTTGAAATCCTAAAAGCAGAAAACCTCTCGGTAACATAATATTCACAAAACATCATTTTTGAACCTAATTAAATGTACAAAATGGCATCGATAAAACCCAAAAAGAAAAACTGTATTCAATATTTGTTTCCATATTTAATTTTTAAGAATTATCCTATCATACATACATATTTTTTAGCTTAAATTACAAAAACACAACAACTTTAAGAACAGGTTTTACTTCTCAATAAAGCAAAGCAGCAAAATCAAAAACCTTCACTGAATGGAGCCAACCTTTGGCTGGGAAACAGAAAACAAGCGTCCATTTGATTGCATCTGTGATTGTCAACAGTTGGTTTTTACAGGTGAATTTGTGAGCAGCTTCTTCTTCAAGCCAGCTTGGTGAGAGTTATGCTGCCCTTAATCCATAAGGTGTCGATGTTGCCGAGCGGCTTCAGTCTGTGGTCAAAATCAAAGAGCTGATGGCCGTCAACAATTCCGCGAAACCGACTGTGTTCACAATGAAGCTCAATCTGCAGATAGACAGAAGGATTGGGCTCATTTAGGTTCAAAGTATGTCTTTATTTAAATCATGTTGGATCAAGAGCAGATGAAAACTGGATGTTTGGAAAAGCTTGAGCTTGTGATGCAGTAATTGTCATGGGCGGGGCAAAGTCTCCCTGCTCTGCTACAGTTCTTAAGCATCCACTTAAATAGATCCATCAACGTCTTCGTTTTACTCGTCTGAGCTGCCATCTTCCTCAAAGCTGTACGGCTGGATGGCTCTGATATTATTCAGCATTTCTTTTAATTTATTTTTTGTTTTGTGTTTTATGCTACGCTAATGTTAGCTTGGGCTCATGAGATGCTATAAGCTAGCATGAGAGAGGGTAAATAAAAGGCTGATGGGAAATTAACGGAGCAAACTTCCATACCTATAGTCCCGCCCACAACTCAGAGGCAAATTTCTAATGAGTTCCTGTTGCGCTGCAGAAAATGTCTTGAAAAACGACACAGGATTTTTGATTATGGCAAAAAAAAAAAAACTGCATAATCATAATAAAAAAAAACATTTTTACAATAAAAAGTGGCTAATCCAACTTGAGTTCACTCATTTGATCCACACCAGAGTTTAGGTGAACTTTCATATCAGCCAAATAAGTCAAATAAAGCTATAACAAAACTCCCCCCACCCGTCTGTGAGCCAATGAAGAGTCCCACCTATTCAAAATTAGCCAATTGAAAAAAATAAAAAAGCCACTTTATAATATTTTTAAAAACAAACCAAAAAGAGGTAAAAAAAAAAAAGCAGAAGTATTCTATGTTGCAAATATAAGACAAACAATAGTTAATATAACCTTTTAAATACCTTCACAAGGCAACAAACTGTAAATCACACACTATTTGTGCAACACTTTTCTAATTTCTAATGATTAGAATAGTTAAACTGGTACCTTAAACGGTTGGTCTTTGATGAATGGAAAGAAAGGAACAGCTTTCTCCAGGTCCCCCCAGACTCCAGAGATGCACGCTTTCCGGAGGACTTGTTGGTCCTTGAAGCGAACACACAGCTCCAGCGCCACATTGGGTGGAGGCTCTCTGGACGTCCCACGGCCACATGTCAGAGCGATGTAAAACCTAAAAGAAGAAGGGCAGGTGTCAATCTGAACAGTTTCACACTTTTGGTTTAAGTAAATTATGTCATATGGACATTTTTTAAGGACTCATTACATTTTATCAGGTTAAATAAAATGAATATGTGAAGTTGGTGGACCTCTCTTGCGTCTAATACAAATGTTTTTGATGAGTGTTTTTTTAATATTTATAAATCACTACAATTTTTTTTTATTGTATGTTTTCAGATGTTGTTGACCATAAATGAGCATGAGTTGTGGTTAATATGCTGAATAAATGATACAAAGTAGGATTAAAAAGAGGAGAGTCTCAATTAACAAAAGAAGAAAAAACCTTAAAAAATTGTGAAAATTGTGTTTACTGGTTATATGCAATTCATTTATGATTTGTGCATCAATTACATAATTCTAACGTGATATGTGTATATAAAAGCTATATATTGGTGGTTTATGCATTAGACAAACATGGACATATGTCAGTCATGGAAAGCCACAAATTTGCGTATGCTTCTGGCAAAACTCGCCCACAATTGCATATAAACTACATAAAATACTAGTAAACCCTCAACAGACATCTGCACACATTGACAAACACAAGAAACACTTATGAATTATGTATTTCACGCATGTATCACAAAAGACTGAAATTTCATATGTGGGAGATCCTCAAAATGTATGTAGAGGTTGTATGACACACATTTTAATAGCATCTATTTTAAAATTCATTGATTTCCTCTTTTTGAAAAGGTTTTTAAGCAATTTTAAGCAAACCATCAAAAATGGACATGACAACAATCCAGGCTAATTTTAGAGCACACTTTATGAAATTAAGATGTTTCCAAAGTTTTGCACTTGGTTAGAATAACAACCTTAAAAGCAAAAGTGTAGAAATTAGTGATGGAAACTCAACTTCTGTATGACAGTTCACTATCCATCTATGTACGAGAAGTTTCTGGACAGTGGGAGTCCATATGAGTCCATTACATTTTTGTCGTTACTAATCAAAATATTCTTAATTCTTGTGGGGATTTGTACAAATAATGACCAATAATAGTGTGCTAAACCCTTTAAAAAAAATGATGGAATAACATATCAATTTAGACAATTGAAAAGAAGAGTAAAAGTAATAACTGCACCGATCAGGATGAGGGTCCACGATGCCCACGACAACAATCTTCTTCCCTGGATGCAACCCTCCCGAGATGTGACCTCGGAAAGGAACCGTCTGAAGAACAACGGAGAAAAGTGACATTAAAAATGTTTGTAAATGAACGTCCAAAAACAAACCTACAGTAGGATAAACTCACAAAATTTTTGATGTGATCATCAGAAAATATCAAATCTAGACAGTCTGAGCCATTCTGTGTACTAACAAGTAGTGAATAAAGCACAATAGACAATGACAATCAAAAACAATGTAATTTATTAATTTATAATTTGTATTAATTTTAATTTATATTATTTATAAATACTAGACAATCATAGTAAGTTTCTGATGCAGTTAAAGATCAACTCCAATGAAATTTTTGTTTTTGCTGTTTTTAACATGTTCTTGCAGCATTTTTCTCGCAATGGAGGACATATATTAAGAAAATTAAGCTTAAAATTGCACTTTCTTCAGTTCGTTATGGATCAGGTAAAGGAAAGAAGTTGAAAAAAGTTTGTATGTGTGACTTAAAAGCTACTACAGAAGGCTAAAAGCTCCCTGCTACGCTCCATTCTGATGTATCTGCTTGTAGACGACTAGATCGTCTTCGTTTTCCTCATCCTAGTTGGCTCAGAACTGTACTTTTTGTTGCCCTGGTAATGTTAGTTTGGGGTTGTGAGGGGCCGTAAGCTCCACAACTTTGAGGCAAATTTCAAATTAACTTTTAGATTTTGGCTAAAAACAGCAAAATAATAATTAAAACAACCGTATTAGATCAAAATGTGATCGGAATGGGACTTTAACATAAATTCACTGGTTTAAAAAACAAAAATTTAAGAACATAATTCTAAAATTTTAAATAAGGTAAAGTACATAAAATGCAGCTTTAAATGCACTTATTTGTTGTTTTCTAAATGTCATGTATCTAGGATTTTTACTGATTTAATCCTATATGGGTTTTTTTTAGATAATAAAGTCCATATTCTTGTAAAACATACAATACAAACAAGGCGTTGTGTTTTCTTCAGAAACTGGAATGATTCAGGATCTCTAGATTTCTTTTTTTTTATCTTTATGGTAGTTTATACACAAATAGAATTTCATGGTTTTTTTTGTTGTTGTTGTTTTTTTTTTTTTTTTGGCTCAGGTTGCTTGAATTACCAGTTTTCTTCCTGGATCTTGGTCAGGGCAGCGAGTGCTTCCTTTGCTTTCATCAGTCTCATTTCTCTGAGGCAAACTCCATCTCTGAAAAATATATATTTTAATCCCATTAGTCAAACTATTTTCATCCATTTGTCTCTTTGTGGGAGTACCTTTCAAATTTCAGCTGTGATGTGTGGATTTCTGAATTACAAGCTGAAAAGTTTGTGTTTCACTACATTTACCACAATCCTTTGTTTCTATACCGGGTCATCCTAGGTAGCCACACTTCCAGAGATAAGTTCAACATAAAAGTTAAAGAAAAACCAGAAGATGCAGGTACGTCATTCAAAATAACACTCAAACGAATCGACTTAGAAAATTTACATTTGTATTTAAATAAGGCAAATTGCGTAGTAGAAATAGACTTAATGTATCACTGCATGTAGCATGCTAATGCTAATGTTATCATGCTGGGCTACATCTATTTTCAAACTTAGTATAAAGGCAAAATATAAAGTGAATTACTTCCTCTAACTTCAGAATTTAAGAAGTTATTAATAAAATTAAAAAAAGTTATAAAATAAAATCAATAAAAGAATTTACACATTTGCTGTAAAAGATCAACTTTTTTTAGGTATTTGAACTTTAACTCTGTATTCAAAAATGTGCCTCATTTTGTATTTAAATACATTTTGCATTTTCATATTCTGACTATTAACATTGTTAAATAATTAAGTGTAGTCTGTTCTTTTTCCACCTTTCTCGGCGTGAAGCTTAGAAAAAAAAGAATTTTAATTGAAAACAAACTGAAATAATATATGAAAGAACTATAGTCTCATCAGAATCCAACTTTTTTTTTACATTGAATTTATAGCATTTTTTTTTATCCTGCAAATAATTTACCCACCAAAATTAATCTCCAGAAATTTACCTGCAGAAATGTCATAAATTCAATGTTAAAAATAGTTGTATTCTGATTAGATCAGGGGTCACCAGCCTGGTGTCTGCAGGTATCTTCTTGAAAATTTAAAAATATTTATCAGCAGCTAAAATTCTATTATATTCTGTTGCTATTTTTTAAATTACACTTGCATTTACATAGATTTAAACATTAAAACATCTTAAAAATGTGTTTATGATACATGAACTTTAGACATGTTTAGGTGACATCTCACCTACTATGTTCAAAGATCATAAATTTAGTTAGAAATGCTGCAGATTTGGTCATTAGTTTAGAATGTGACAAAATTGATTTTTCTTTAACATTACATAAATGATAAATATGGAACAACATGGTGAAAATGGGACATTTTTCCCATGAAATGTAAGAGATCATCTGAAAATGTAACAATGACTGAGATTATTTAAATGCTGAATATTGATATTTTTTTCTTAGCTTGTTATTGTTGATAATTGTTGAGATAAATCAGTGTCTTTACATAGAAGAATATCATTATTCATTATTAATAATGCATAACTAAAGGCAAACTGAGCAAATTTGTTATTTCGAAATGGTAGCCCTTTGTATGGCTCAGTACTCATGAAGTAGCTCTCAGTTTCAAAAAGGTTGGTGACTCCTGGATGAGACTATTTTCCTTTCATATAATTAGAGTTCAAACCATTACGTGTTATTTGGGTCCCTTTTAGCCATAGTCAAGACATTGAGCTCCTCTCGGAGCTAAAACTCCCCAAAAGACAATGTTTCTCTTTACTTCAACTCATTAGCAACACCAACATTTAGATATTTCACAATATTTGAAATACTAGATGTTTTTGTTTTTGGCTAACATACACAATTCTGTCTACTAATTTCAAGGTTTCAAACCAGCTGTCAACTCTAAGACTTTTATTTTGATAGTGCACAGTGTAACTTTGTGTTTATATAATAGGTGCTGCTTATTTTTGCCAACTTGACAAACTTCACATGTTTTAAAACCAAGATTTCTCAAGTTGCGTCTAAACTAAAGCCTCAAAAGTTCAGCTGATTTTTTTAAGTTGAAAGTTTTAGCAGTTTGTAGAAATGTTTTCTCCTGGTTTTAGTTTGAAGTGCTGCTGGCAGCTCTGTGGACTCACCTTCCTGCCCTGCGCTGTCACTCTCTGGGATTCAGCCATGTTCACCTACAGCACACAGACAGAAGCTTCATTTCCAGTTTTTCCACCTCTGACGTCTGCCCTCGTCTGAAGCAAAGCCTCCAGCTGCCCTGCAGCCCTCAGAACCCGGCTGGGATAATCAGCTGCATGCCTTTCTCGCTCAGGTCACCAACAAGCGGACTCTTTGTTCAGCTGGAACTGCAGTAAACTCCCACTTCCTCTGTTTGGATTCTTCCAGGAAAACAGGTTATTCCTCTAAAAAAACTGGCCAGGGGAAAAGTTTGATCTAAAGAGACAATGGAAACTGCTTTTATCTAAAGGTGTGTCCTTATTTAAACTGAAAGTGGAGAAAACAGCAGATAAGAAGAAGATACTGAAGTGAAATTGTGTCAAAGATCTGATGTAATACAAGATGTTATCGTGAATTGTGAATTGTAAATAATAAAGTCATTTTAATTGATAAGAAATTATAAGATATTAAGATTTATAAAGAAGGTGTTCCATACAACTTTCAAAGAGATAAAAATAAACTAAAAAAGCAGTTAGATATTAAAATAGAATATTTACAGCCCAATAACATTTTTTTGCTAGTTCTAAGCAAATAATTTGTGTTTTTCACGTCTGTTTTGTAACAAATTATTATTTATTTTGATCATAGTGACTAATTTTAGAATAAAATGAGAATACAATCTTAATACAAATTGGTCCATCTTAATAAATCCTCAAAAAATTAGAAAATAAATCTAAAATAATGTATCCAAAATAATGACAATGAATGTGAGGCTAACTTGTAAACATTTATTAAAATTTGAAATAATTTCCTTAAACTTAAGCCAAAAATTACTGTAAAATTTGATTTTTTTTGTTTTTTTTTATTGTCAAGAGTCAATAATTTTAACTCAATACTTCCTTATTATTTCCTTATTTTTAACTCTTAATGAGAAAAGAAATTTCAACTGAACTAATTTTGAGAAAAGCTTGAAAAAGTGTAAACAAGTTATTTATCCTGAATGTCTAAAACAATGTTTTAAATCTTTGCAAGTCTCACACGATAAATTAGAATAGAAATGCTTTAAAAGATAAAGAAAGTTTAAAAAAAAGTTATTCTAAGCTATGGCTTGGCTTTTCTGCAGGTCTTCACTTCTAAAAAAGTTGTGCAAATATTAGAAGAAAATTAGAATATTAGAAGAAAATAGAGAAAATTGCTGCTAATTAAACCCAAACATAGATAAATGGTCAAATTAAGTCATATGCTAAACTACATCAGGTATTGAAAAATAGCTGGAGAAACTGAATAAAGGACTAAGTAATGTTTAAATAAACGCTACATTTTCAGCTACAAAATGTTATAAACAGTAAATGTTAATCTCTAAACCCTGAAATTATCTAAAGAGTAGGAAGTGAAAGAAAACCACCAACTTTCCTCTATTTTGCTGTGCAAACTATCAAATGTTGCTTATAGGCTAAATGTTGGAAATGTTTCATTAAATCTTCAAGCAAAAGTTGGATAAGAAAGCCAAACAATTTAAAAAAAAAATAAAGAAAAACCTAAATAAATTCTTCAAATCACATTTGAAACATCATTTACAAACGAGTTAGGAGCAAAAAAGTTAAAGCTAAACTTACTTTCATGTTTGAAATGCTGCCAAAAAAGACAGCAGATGAAAAGTTAAATGATACTGAGAAATATTTAGACAAATAAAATGAATTAAGATGCTAAGAAAACTTAAAATACATTTTTAATAAACTCATGTTTGATTTGCTTCTCTTGACTAGTTTAAAAAAAAGCTGTAAACAAATATTAGCAGAGATAAACAAAGTCCTTTTCCTCAAAAGGCCAAACGAGATCCAATCATTCTTTTCATATTTTTCTTGCTTCATTGATTTTTCCAGGTCAGCAGCCGATGTGTTTCCACACTTATGACTGCAGTGAGTTGATGGTATGTGAGCATGTAATGAATGAAACCAAAGAAACCCTAAAATATCTCCATGCAATAAACACAATTTAATATGTTAAACTACTCACCGAGTCTCCAGCTGAACAAAGAAGCTCATTTTTCTGTATGATTTTTTCCATTTCATTATGAATTTGTGAGGCTTTTTTTCTTTCTAGCTAGAGTGAAAGAATGAGAGGAAGTCCTCAGAGGAAAGGGCGGAGCCACTGCATGACAGGAATGCAGAGAGCAGCTAAAAAGCATGTCATTATGGGTTTTAATGAGCCCTTTACTGCTGCAGTTTAACTTTTTACAACCTAAAGAACTGAGACATATTCTATACTTAAACATAAATGCCTGCTTGTGTCAGTCAAGTCAAATAAAATCAAAACTATTGTAATACCATTGGTAACTTTTAAAAATTAGGAATATTCTTTAAAGATCCATCTTTTGATCTATTTTAAAAGCGTTCCAAGTGATCTTTTAATTTTGATTATGCTGTTTTTAGCCAATATCAAAGAGCCTGTGTTGTTTTCAAGGACATAGTTTCTGCAGAGCAGCAGGAGGATTAGAAATGAATCTGAGTTGTGGGGGGTAAGACCGCCCCTTTCCCATCCTCCCTTTGTTCACGTGCTCTCCCACTAGCGCTGACAGCCCTTCGCAGCTCAAGCTAACATTACCGATGCAACAAAAATAGTGAACAATATCTGATTTATCCCGCCGTACGTTTTTGTACTAGATGCCAGCTCAGACGAGGAAAACAAAGACATTAATGTCCCCAAGAATGGATGTTGTGGCCCACCAAGTGATCTTTTTCAATCGACATTTTTTTGTCTGCTTCATTTTTTTGTCTGCTTCTGATTCACAATTTAAATAAATACTAAAGTGCAATTTAAGCTTAATTTTATTTGTGTATGTTCTCCATAATCAGAAAAATGCCAAAAGAACATGTTAAAAACATCATTTTCATGGCGGTGGGTCTTTAAAAAATATGTTTTTTTTATTAAATTGAGCACTCACTTCTTTATTATTGACCTTTTAACTGAAAAACCAAAGTGATTATATAAAATGTGTATTTGAATAATTAAAATCTATAATTTTTTTCTTTTCATTTTCAAAATCTGTTTTTTAAAGATGGATCACAAACAAAAATAACAAAATCCATTTTTTATTTATTAAAAAAAGGATAGTACAAAAAGACAAACTTTCATAATAAAAAAAATAAATAAGAAAATAAAGTTGTGCTCAGTTGAAACAAATTGACATGAATTCATTCATATTTCCCTTTTTGAAACAGTGACAAAATTTAAAAATAAACATGTGAGGTTAAAGATTTGATCATTACAAACACTTTAAACCCTTTCCTATCAATCCAAAGTTTGAGCTGCCGTTGAAATTGATGTTTGGCTTTATAATAACACAAAAAACTGATAAAATATATATATATATACAATGATAGGAAAATCACAGTGAGATTGAAAATAATGGTGTTTGTGAAGATAATAGTGGCAACAATAGTGAATTTTTACATCAATTTTAAATACTTTTTTAAACATCAGGCTTCACTTTGTGTTTTCGCCTCCATCAAGCGAATTTAAACGTTTTTAAGTAGCAAGAACAAAATGTCTGTGAGGTTTCCACAGAAAAAAAACATTCAAATGATCCAAAAGCTTTTAAAGCCCATGTCCTTCAGAATATTATAAATACATTTTAAGGGCATCAGAATAGTTTGCAGTAATGCCACATATTTTTCTCAGCGGTTTTCCAGTTACATTTGTTTTTATGAGGAAAAATTTCTGCTTTTTTTAATGATTCTATGCACAAGAGGCAGAGCTATGGATTTAGAAGAACAACAATCTTAACACCATTTAGAAAATTTGATCAAAAGTGATTTAAATCATAGAAAATGTTCAAGTAAAACACAAAAACACTGAAAATAATTGTAGGTGTCAAGAAATAAATTTTAAACATACATTTGATGTACTTGTCTGTTTTCTGAAAATGACAAGAAATAAACTACATCTAATATTTAATCGTGACACTACTGTTAAAAAAACTCACACAAAGAGCAAAACTCAAGTTGACTTGCAAAAAATGAACAATTATGTACAGAAAAAGTAAATAATAAACTCAAAACACAAGTGCTTCACACTAATAAACCTGAAAAAACCCTTTTTCAAAAATGTACATTTGAATGCAATGAAATGAAAAAAATAAAAATTCAGACGTGGTTTTGATTTTGACTATTTCTGAGTCTAACTAAACCAATTTACCAAGCAGGAATGAGAAGCCCGCTCCCAAAGCCAGCCCCAACGCAAGGAAGAAGGTCATCAGGGAGCCGGCCGTCTCGCAGTCCTTACACCTCACAAACCTGTCACAAACACAGAGTTGTGCATCAGTGTCTTCAAACTTTTATTTTGAAGGGCTCAGTAGATGTCTGAGCTGTGCTGCACCTTCATGAGGGCTTAACAACTGAAACCCTGTGATTCATTCTTGATAAATTCTCTTCAGAGCAGACTTTTATGAGTGAGCATCTTTATGGATAGGTGTGTGAAATGGGTGGAGGACGGTTTCAGGTGTGATGTTTGACAAAAGAGAGTCAGCAAGAATGAAAGGAAAGCTGTAGAAGAGAGAAGCCGGGACAACATGGCATTTCTCTCCATAGGGACAATGAAAAATACCAGGAAAAAGGTCTAAAGGAAGACCAAAGAGGAGGTTCATGGATGTAAAGGACATGAGGGTTTTTGGAGTTAGCTGGAATGATGCAGGAAAAAGAGGGTTAGATGAAAGTGGAGGATTTCTACTGTCAATCCCTAAAGGGAGCAGCTGAAAGCTAAAGAAGATATCTGTAATATTCAGACTGCAATACCACAAATGGGCTGGGAGAGGCGGGGCAGGAGCACAAATCTGTTTTGATTGCATGTTCATTGTTTTGTTTTTTTTCAGGAAACTTGGGAAATAGATGATCTTTCAACATTCTTGTGAATGTTCTTGGGAAAGAACAAGTTGTGACCTGACACCGAGTTATGAAACAGATTCACACTTGAGCTTTTACATTCCTGTTAAATAAGTCATAATGCAAAAGAAGACACCACCCTCAGCACATAAGACAGAACGTCTTCTACCAACTAATGTCAACATACAGACACATATAAAATTATATATAAAACTGGGGACTGTAATTAGAAATATCCACATTTTTTAAATAATTTTATCATTAATATTATTTATAGAGCATTTTTAATCATTGAAACAGTGTTGTGTAATTATGAAAAAAAGGTAAACATTGAACATTGTACACAGAAAAGAAAATTAAGTACCACATTTTCTGCACTAAAAGGCACTTAAAAACTTTTTTTTTTCAAATAACTATTGTGTTCCTTAATCCGAATTGTCTTTATATGGATTATTTCTAGTTGTGGTTACTGATGTAGAAGCAATTTTGAGAAAAACAACCCTTACCAAAAAGAAGTATACTCGAGTTTATTTTAAGTATACTTTTTATGTACTTATTAGAGATAAACTACAAGTTCCTGTTAAGTATATTGTTTATACTTAGAGTTACACTACAATTCTAAATGAATTTAGCCTTAAACTTTTTATCAAGATATATTTTAGTGTAGCTATTGGTGTACATGTATTTTTCTTTTTGACAGTAGCTGTATTATTTTTAATGTTCTTCATAGAATATATGTTCAGTTATCTATCTTGTAGGTTTGTAGCAAGAAGTGAGATTTGAATCAATCTGTCTTTTTTACGTGTTGCAAACAATACACTAATGTGGCTAATGTGTAGTGTTGTCGGACTGTGTTTTTTGTGTGCTCACTTTGTTTTGCTGCTTTGTTTTTTTTGTACTTTTTTTTTTTACAAGTTGCAAACAAGGTTGGTTGTTATTGTGAATGAGTTAAAGTGGCTAACGTGTAGCGGTGTCAGATTATATTTATTTTATGTGTTACTAACTAGGGCGTGTGTTCGGATACTCACGATCTGCTCCCAAAAGTCAGAGTACAAATATTCACAATGTCCAAGATTGCCGATTTCGCGGTTTTTATGAATTGAGTAGAGTGTAATAAAATATAGTTCAGGAACAATGTATTTATTGCTCTGAAATACAGAATAATGTTGGATTTTAACTTTATAAACTAAAACATATCAGTGCTCAAATCAGTTTACCAGAAGTAAACAAATCTTTGTATTGTTGAAGCTTCCTGTTTTCAAAATAAAACTTGCAAAAGCTTTTTTACGTTCTAAATATGAGACTGGAGCTATGCTCACTGACATAAGTTCTGGAAAAACAAATTAGCCTTAACACGCAGAAACGCAGCCTCACGCTGATTAACAGCACTGCAAACCTGAAGGGCGGATGTAATCAACGTGAATCAGCTGATTCTGTCGCGGAAAAAAAAACAACTTTTTCTACCGGATTTGCACCGAAATGCTTAGGACGTAAGGTGCTGCAGAACTTTGAGGACTGTTGAGAACATTTTCAGGATTTTTTCTTAAATGATCTAAAACAGCAGTGATGTTTATGCTTTCTAATCTGTTTATGTTACTGCTGAACTTAACCAGAAGGTTAAGAAAAAAAGAAAAAAATCTTTAAGTAACAAACACCATTTCTTTTTTCTAAATCTTTGTGTATTTTTTTTATCAATTTTGTTCATTCTGATCTGCTCTAAATAAAGTATAAATGATGGTGATTTAATACAATAATTTATATTTTTCATACATCATAAACAGCAACAAACATCCATCCATCCATTTTCTTGACCGCTGTGTCCCTTTCGGGGTCGCGGGGGTGCCGGAGCCTATCCCGGCTGCTGATGGGCGAAGGCGGGGTACACCCTGGACAGGTCGCCAGTCTGTCACAGGGCCTCAATCACACACCCATTCACTCTCACATTCACACCTAGGGGCAATTCAGAGTCACCAATTAACCTATGAAGCATGTTTTTGGACGGTGGGAGGAAGCCGGAGTCCCCGGTGAAAACCCACGCATGCACGGGGAGAACATGCAAACTCCACACAGAAAGGTCCCAGCCGGGATTCGAACCGGGGCCTTCTCGCTGTGAGGCGAGAGCGCTAACCACTGCGCCACCATGCAGCAGCAACAAACATTATATAAAAAAATAAGAATTGTGGTTCGATTTGTGAATTTTTGATCTTGATGCGTGAATCGAATCGGATCTCCACCTGAGCAACGATCCACAGCCCTTACTAACAGGGTCAGGGGTTGGCGTAGTCATAGTAGCTTTTTTTTAGCTGTATCATTTTTTTTAACTTGTCGCAAACAAGGTTGGGAAATCGTATAGTCACAATAGCGTTTTTAAGTTTTTAACATGTAAGGTTGGGTGTTTTGTAAATACGCTAACACAGCTAACATGTAGCATATTACAGACAAGATTTAGAGTTACTGTGAACGCAGTTAATAAAGTCTGACTAACTGACAGACTTATCTCTGACTTTTTGTCTCACCTAATGCATGACAAAAGTTGAAAAATAGACCATTCAATACTCTGTGCGCCTCATAGTACAGATGAAACTTCTTCGTCTACGGTAGATGCATAGATTGCTAAGTGCAGCCACCAAGATCAGACATAAGTCGTTTTGCTCCTGGAGTGGTCAGCAAAGTCTTTGCACAACATGGTGAAAGCGTTATTTTTCACATTAGAATTAATTTAATAATAAATTGAGGTTAAGAGGGCCCCAAGATATTTTCTATTTTCAGATGGGAACATGAATTCCTGATATTTTTTATATTTAGATCATATAATTTTAGTTGGATTTGAAATAACTGACAGTTTAATTACAAACTTGCTTTTCTCCATCGTCTTTCAGCAGCTCTGTTTTTTTAATCTGCTCAAATTCCTCAGTTCTTCAGGGATAAGTAGATTTTAGTGCAACAATTGAATCAAGACTGGATCTCTTCAACGTTAACAGGCTAAAATTGTCAATGTAAGGCAGTTTGTTAAGATTAGAGCCAGTTGGCATGCTTCAGCAGCAGGAAAGGAGAGCTCCAGAAACAAAAATGACAGGTTGTCTATGATAAAATCATTCTATATCACAGTGAACTTTGTGCAGTAAGCTGCATAGATTGTAAAAAAAAAAGTTTGACAAATTAAAAGCCAGTCTGCAATTAAGCATTTTTTTCAGAATAAAAACAATAAATAACTCACTGTGGAGCGTAGGACATGCAGAGGCACGCCAAGTACCCGTTGGTGAAGGAGAACAAAGCCATGATGACCACAAAGAAAGAATCATGCTTGAAGAAGACAGTCCACTTGGAGTCCTTGATGTTGCACATCATGATCAGAGGGATGAAGATCACACGGAGGAAGACGACGACGGGAAACAGGGGGCTTTCCTTTGATGGCTGCAAACATTTTCCAATTGTTAGAGATGATGGGGATTTTAAAAACCAAGCTTTTACTGTTTCCTGCAGACTCACCCACTGCATGAAAGATGGAGCAACACGACCCAGAAGATCCATGACGTAAAAAACAATGAAGCAGCAAACACAGGTGAACACGTCGGCTGTAGGACACAGAGAGGGGGCAAATGAATCCACAAAATTGACATACTCTGACAATCAAATATTACCTAAGATCAAATGTTTCAAAAAAAAAATAATAATCAAATACTAATCAGCTCAGTTACGTACTTGCTTTTAATAAATTAGGACACAGACAAATCAACGACTATCATTTTTTTGTCCATTTTGGAACACAGTCTCATGACGTCTCACCCCATTTAGAGCCCACGTAGACCGTCTGAACGCGGACCGTGATGACTGGAAACACGGCGAGGGTGACGGCAAAGATCCAAGTCACACACAGAGCCATCACCCAGATCTGACAGGCACACAACAGACAGGCTGAAGAGTTAAAGGTGTTTTGGAGAAACGTACAAAAAACAAGGAAACTGAGATGAGTTGATAAGAAAAAAAAAACACAAGTTATCTAAAATTAAAAAAAATAATGTCTTTGTCGTCTTTATTGAAAATTAATATTATGTTATTAATATTATTCATGCATTTCAGAGCATAAAATACATCGTTCCTGAATTGTATTTTTACTACACTCCCTGGTGCAGTGGTAGGGCGGTCGACTCCTGATCAGAAGTGAGCGGGTTCGACTCCCGCCTTGCCCGCCCATGTGTCGAAGTGTCCTTGGGCAAGACACTGAACCCCGAATTGCTTCTGGTGGAAGGTGTTCGGCAGCGGAGCCACCACCAGTGTGTGAATGTGTGCATGGATGGGTGAATAGGTCTGTGACTGTGAAGCGCTTTGGGCCTTCGAAGGAGGGTAGAACGCGCTATACAAGTATACGCCATTTACCATTACACTCAACTACCGCGAATCTGCGATCTTGGATGTTATGAATATTCGTAGTCAAATTTTTGAAAGCTGATCCAAGTACTCAAATACTCGTTACTACCCTATATAAAATGCAGCTGAAAACATCTTAAATGTGAAATAATATTAGAAATTAAGTATTAATGTTCACCTTTTTGAAGACAGCAAAGACAGAAGAACGCTGCTGACTCTCTGCTCCATGACTCATGATCTTCCCGTTGGCCTCCAAGTCTTTCTTCTCAGAGCTCTGTACTTTTTGGTCTTTGAAATATCAAACAAACCAAAAAAACGTTAAAAAAAAAACTCACTTAATCATAAGCTCAAAGTGAGAAGATGCTTGAACTAAACTGACCTGAGCTGATGAGCTCCTGCGATGCCTCCACTTCATTGGATTGACTTCTATTCAGATAAAAACGTGCAAATTCCTAAAAAGAATATAACAGAATATGGCACATAAGGTACAGTTCCACCTTCAAAATGTTTATTTTATATCTTTTAATGTTGATTTAATTGAAGCAGCATGGATTCCATGAGTGTGGTGTCCTCACCAGGCGTGGGAGCAGCATGTAACACAGCAAAGACAGCAGCGTGGCCAAACAGGGTGTGATGAAGTATCCCAGTGCTGCCGATTTTCTATCTGGATTACCTGCATACAAGCATTTAATTCACTCTACAACAAATGCAGTTTGTACTTCCCTTTTATACTTCTTCAACTGGAAAGGGGAAGCCTATTTTTATGTTTTAATAGTCTAATAACTTACTCAAATATAATGTGGGTCCTTAAAAATGGTTTAAAAGTTAATATCAGACATGTAAGGGCTTCCCACGGCCTCTGGTTGTCTTAGTATTCACCTGGTGAAATCTATAAATACGTCTGCTGTATAGTCAAAGAGTTTTGCCACAACTATCGAGACTCCTGAAGAATGATTTGAGCAACTCCCTAACATTTTTGCCTACTTATGGAACCGGACAGCAGTGGATGCAGTTTGCTATATTCCAGTTGTTTGTGTTGAGTGTCTGTTTGTGTAAGGAGAGATCAAGGTGCCATGAACAGATACTTATCTTCCTGTTTATCTTAAATTCCTTCAGCTATATTCAAGAAGTGGTAACGCTCAGATGTTTGTTTTGATATGCAAAAACCAAACTGACAGGATGTGAAACGTACTGAAGATGGAGCAGAGCATGGCGATTCCGGCAAAGATCCCCGCCAGACCCTGACCGCTCATGAACAGAGTGTTGTAGCGTGGAGGGAACTGGCTGACGACGCCAAACAAACTGCTCTGCAGAACAGCTCCAAACACTGGACAGACGTACAAACAAACACACAATCCTGTTAGGATTTTCCTATTTCCTATTGAATTCTATAGAGCTTCAGAACTTACTGTTGATGAACCAGATGGTCGCCATGGTGACGGAGAAAAAGGTGTCCGGCTGCATGTCTGCCTGGACCAGAGCGGCGGTGAGCGAGAAGAAGATGAAGATGGCGACCATGCTGAAGGCCACGCGCACATGCTCCTTCACCCTGATGGAGACACCAACAGAACCCTTTTGAGGACCTTCTGCTGTCCACTCAAAGATCTGAACCAGACGTTTGTGCTGGTAACATAACATATTCCCGACTTTAGAGGGGTGTCGATAGGGACCAAAGCACAGAGTGGTCAACAGGGGGCGACAGAGCTCACCAAACACTCTCCACTAACATGATTTTTCCAGCTTCCCACACTCACCACTGGTACAGGAAAGAGTTCAGCAGAGTGAAGAGCAGCAGGGGCAGCTGGGAGAGCAGAGCCATCCAGCTATCGTAGTTATAATCTTTTGACGCGTCCATCGTCGTTGCGTTTCTGCTGCTGCTGCTGTTGTTGTTGAGGCGTCCATTGAAATACTTAAAACAGAGTAAACATTTAGCATCTTTCAATGCAGGAACAAAAAAAAACAAAAATGAGAAATGGGGGGAAAACTAACCTCTGATGCTGTGATGAAGAAGTTCCAGGGTAGAAGAGTTTCCAGACCCAGAATGAAGATGATGATGGAAACAGCCTGACCTCTGTGGAGGCAAACAAACTCAGAAAATATTTCATCCTAATTAGGCTGAACGTTTCAGCGAAGCGGAACTCACCGATCAGAGGGAGGACTCTGCTTCTGTTCGTTCCTCATGTTTCTGCATCAAAGAAAACACTCAGATCAAATCTTTCTGTCTTTAATCCTGTTGTTTCTAAAGAGCTTTAAAGACTTACTCCAGTAAAAAATATGTTTTTGGTGTTTTTAACATGTTCTCGTGGCATTTTTCTCATGATGGGGGACATTTATAAAGACAATAAAGCATAAAATTGCATTTCTAGAGTATTTCTTTATCTGAATGAGTGGATGAAAAATGCAAAAAAATTATGTCTCTATTTCATTCTAAAGCATCCACTTGCAGATAAATAGATCCATCTTTTCCTAGATCTGTTTTCCTCATCTGAGCTGACGTCTGAATCAAAACTCCAGTAAGTATCGGTCTCCATTTTTGGTGCACCTGTAATGTTAGGTTGGGGTTGTGAGGGGCTGTAAGCTCACGAGAGAGCATGTAAACAGAGGGATGATGGGAAATAGGGGCAGGCTTACTGTCTGCCCATGAATAAGAGGCAAATTTTTGATGAAATTTTGCCACCCTGCAGAAACTATGTCCTAAACAAGACATGTTTATTGCTTTTGAAAAACAGCATGATCATAATGACCATGGGAACGCTTTTAAAACAGATCAAACGATGATTGGACAAATACTAATTCTCTAAAAAATATTTTACAACACAAAAAATAAAAGTTATCCAGTAAATCTATAAAGTTTATTTTAAAAAGGATCAGAAAAAACATTGTTTTTTTTTTCTTCATCGTCACTAGAACCGTATGTCATAATGGATCCAGGCTATTATTACTATTATTAGTTGATGAGCTACTAACAAATAATTTCCCAGTTTAAAAATAGGGAAAAACAAATCTAAGTAATAGTTACATCACCTCCCAATTTTATATCTGAAAAATCCTATTGATTATTTATGTTATTGATTATTTTAAGTGTATTTTTAGTGTTATTTATTATTGTTCTTTAATGGAGTTATGGTAACAAGGTAATATCCTCTTTGTGGGATCAATAAAGTTTTATTCTATTAGGAATTTTTGTTTTCACTGATTTTTTTTTTTTAGAAAATTCTGCTTCTCTCCTTTAAATACTGACTCTTATCAAATGTACTTTATTAAATCCCAAATTACATCAACAAACTTATGAAATCAGCAGCTTTTTGATTACTTAAATAGTATGTTTAAGCTTCAAAAAGCAGTTTGATGTGACCACTGTTACATTATTTTGCATTACATTCCAGTCTCACTAATTCAATTAGGCTAAAATGTGTTTGTCTCTGAAGTTATTATCAACTTTGGGGGTTCTATTTCTTAAATATGCAGGATATTTTTTCATACAAGCTAAAATCTGGAGTCACTGACAGTAAAAAAAATTGCTCTTTGTCATTGAGGCCACACCTCCATAAAGCAGTTAGTCAGACATGACGTGGCCGGAAGATCAAACAATGATTATGATTACTGTAAATGCCGCCAACCAAGGAGACCAAAAAGGACATTTATATGTCTTTGTTCAACCCTATCCAAGTAATGCGGGTTTATATTTAAAAAGTACACAATGTGGTGTCCTCAAGATCACACATTTACCACATCTATTGTAATGTGAGCCCACTTTCTGTTTGATTCAGCTGTTACTCAAGGAGGAAGAACTGAATGAATGAACACGAAATGAATGAAACAAACTGTTAAAATGCCTTAAATGTGAACTTTTTAAATATATTTTTTGTTACACCCAAACCTGTCAGCTCAGCTGCTGCATATTTTTATTAAAACATGACTTTTAAATGAGCTGATAAAATAATATTCAGTCTGCCAAACTATATTTTATTATTTTTAGAAGACAATTTAAAAAGGACTATAACAATTTAAGTACTAAAATATTGATTAATAAAAAGTGAAAATTTCTCAAAGGAAATCTACATTTATATCCACCTGATGTGGTTACAAATATATGATTTATGATTAAATGAACAATTTAGAGTTCAAAGTGAATTTATAATATATCAATTTCTACAGATAGAATGAAATAAGCTCGCCTTGCTTGATTCACTTGACACGTTGAATGAATGTTTAATTACGAAACGATCTGAGAACAAAACCACGTGGCGAGCAACATTAACTTGTAAAAGGTTGTGAGGAAACACGGACTCACCCGGTGGTTCCGCTCGGTCTGTGGTCTGCTCTCAGGACCGGGTCAGAGATGTGAAGCTCGAAGAGGAATGAGTATGTGAACGTTTTTTGGTTTTTTTTGGCGGCTTTCTCCCCACCCCCCCACCACCACACACACACACACACTCACACACACCCACACACAAAAAGCGCGGACAGGAAACAGTCTAGCTTCCTGTCTGTTTTAAATTTCGCGGATTTTTCTCAGGAGCCGCTCAGACCAATACGAAAGAAAGAAGAAAGGGAAATGATCAGCTCAGATTTTGATCGATTACAAATGAATACATAAATGTTTTATTTTTTTTATACTATTGACTTTTTCATGCGTGTTTTGCTCAGTTTTAAAATTGTGT
>NC_050512.1:24422403-24434188 GCF_002922805.2 Oryzias melastigma
AGACCAATACGAAAGAAAGAATAAAGGGAAATGAGCTCAGCTCAGATTTTGATCGATTACAAATGAATACATAAATGTTTTATTTTTTTATACTATTGACTTTTTCATCCGTGTTTTGCTCAGTTTTAAAATTGTGTTGCGTTCAGGAACAGACAGAGCAGATTATATTTGTGGTCAGCAGGGGGCGACAGAGTCCAATCGATGAATTGAACACGAACTACAATCATAGACTATAAAAATAATAATATAATTATTAAAATAGTTTTATTATATACAGTCTATTATTACAATACATTGCAAATTGTAGTTTAGGCCATAAATAAGCAATAAATCAATTAATAAACTATGAAACGCAAAATAAAATGGTAAAATGTACTATTCATACATTATTGCAGTCATTTACTTGACAAGCAAAGTTACAAATCTATTTTTAGCTTGGATTAATACATTTCAATGAAGTGGCAGATGGTCTGAATGGAATTAACACCACTTTCACACAAATAAAGAAAAAAAAAAAGGAACTTACAAATACTTGGCAAGCCGATCTCCATTATTTGTGATGGTACTTATCCTCTCTGTTTTCCTCCTCTCCCAGCAGAGCAATCGTCTCAGCATCAGGATTTTTTTGTTGCTGAGTTCATCCTTTGACAGAAATCCTTTGTTTCTTGTCAATCAGACGGTTTTGACACTCTTTTCATTTAAAGAGAGAGAACAAGAGTTTATTGGAGAAAAAATCTTTTTTGCATCAAAGATGACATAGAGTATTTTCAAAAGTCATTAAAATCTTGATTTCAATAAAGGAAAATATGTTCTAAGAGTGTGATGTTTGTATTATTTTTTATGTCTAGTGCCAGGTATTATTTCTGAGTCACACTGGTTGAATTTTTGGCTAAATATGCCCCGGATCCATTCGACGTCAGTGAATCGGGTAGTTCAAAATAAAGCAATATTGACTTGGAATAGAATCAGGAACTACTGACTATGATATGAATCAAGTCATTGCTAAAAATAAATTGTTACACTCCTTTGTAATTTGGAAAACTTTTCACTAAGTGTGATACCAATGAGTATTTTCTGCTTTAGGTCTATATTTGATTACTTATTTTTCTAAAATCTAATATTTCAGCTGCTTTCTGTTATTCCAGCTCACCTTTCCTGTCAAACTGATGAGTTTGTGGAACATTGTGTGTTTTTTTGTGTCAGCATAGTTAAGCGCTTTGGTGTGAAGCTTTCCGTTGCTCTGCTGGTTCTTCTTGATCTGCATGTTTGCACACAGTTTCATATTTTAGTAATTGGGTAACACCAAAGCGCGTTTCACTTTTCATGTAAAATCTCAGGTTCTTACTTTTTCTTTAACTGGCTCAAGATCCTGTGATGACTTACGTCACAATGAACATCCTCACAGTCTGTGCTTTAACTTCTTAGCAATCAGAAAGCTCGTCAGCTGTGGGAATTTCGCATTAGAATTGCAATTACTGACAGAAGAAGAGGTCAAACGGGAGCAAAAACAAACACGACTGAGGTGGAAAATGACAGGACTTTGATTTTTTTTCCTTATATGGAAAATAGTTCATTATGGATGATCAAAAAAAAAAAAGATTTCACGTTGGGAAACTAATGACAGCTTCTGTTTTAGGCAAACTCATGTATAGGAGATGGGTAAAGACAGATTTCCCCTCAAAATAAAGAAGAATCCTTAAAATTTTGACATGTTTAAGGACATTGATAAATAAAGTGAAAATGATGCAGTGAGATGTCATCATTCTTAACAGAATGAATACAGGCCAGTGATATTTAAGTTGTAAAACTACTACACATTATTTTTATTCGTAATCCTGCAACATCAACAGACTGATTCAGTAACCCCAATAAAAAAGAGCAACAATATTGTATGTAGCCATTGAATGTGGGACAGATGGGGATTAAAATCCACATTTAAACAATCAAACATATTTTTTAAAAGTAAAAGGAAAAAGCATCACAAATAAAATCCATATATATAAATTCATGCAAACTCTACACCAGCCATAATTTGTATGTGGCACTTTACTGATTTAGCTTAGTTATTTTGATCTTTTCATTTCTTCATTTTCTTTCTTTTTTTGATTAAAACATTTCAGCTTTAAAATATTTTTTAAAGTTTAATACATTTTTATTTTATTTTGAAAAGTTACACAAATGTCTTCAGTTTTTTTCAGTACTTAAAAATGCTTTGATTTATTTATTAGTATTATTGATTTTATTTTATTTTTGTAATTATTATTGTTGCTGTTTCTGTTCAATTTAAATGTGCATTTTTAGTTCAAAATTTTCATAAATTTAATGAAATTTGCCAGTTCGATCTCACTTCCTACCACTAGGTGGCGGCGGTGCACCGTTCTATTGCGTGTTGAACCGCCCGTCAACACCAAGAAGAAGAACAGGAACGAGGCAGAAACTTAAAGCAGCTCAAAGGGAAAAAAGGACAAGTCGACGGAGTTTGTTTAGTTTTTTTGTCTTTCTCATGGTGGCGTTGTTTTTAAAAGTAGCTGCTAATAGAAAAATAATATATTTAAACTCACTTTTTTTTTTATAATTGAAGCACTGTCTTTGTTCCTCGAAGAAATTTGTGGTTGGACTATTCTTTTTTTTAACTTAGGTGAGTTCATGTTTAAAGTTTCTCAACGTTAGTGTATGTCTAAATGTGTTTTCCCCTTTTTTATGAGTGCCTTTAAAACACAAAATTGTACAAATTTTCCATTTTTGTTGAAGTTTTATAAACAGACAAAAACTTCAGAGCTCAGTTTTGGTCGGTAGCTAACGCTAGCTTAACTGGCTTTTGTTGAAGTGCTCAAGAATACATTTTAAAACAGGATGTATTTTAATTTTCTTTATAGTCAGCAAAGCTGGTTTGCTTACATGTTAAATGGGTTTCATGTACAAATGTATTTACAGTTTTCCTTAAGGCTCCTTATTTTACCACAAATAAAAGTTTCTTGTTGGCATCTGCTAAAACTCTGTTTGTATTTTCTGTTTGCTTAAACTTTCTTGTCTTTTTAAGTTTCTGAACTGACTTTAAATCAACTTAGAGGTATAAAGTAGGGGGAGGAAAGTAAACTTATTCTGTGAATTGTAGGTTTAAAATGTTGCTCTGTTATCTGTGGCTGATCCTTCTTGGTTGTGGTTGACACCACCGCTCTGCCTTGTCTGTGGAGCCCAGCTGGCCTCCTTTGTTCTGCATAGCAAACTGATTAACACCCCATCCTAACCAAAGCAGCTGTCCCCACAGATGCTGCCTTTGTCCCCCCTTTTTTCCTCCAAAACTTTGACCTGTGTGCTTTTGTATAACTGTCTGCTGAAGTCGGATGCATGCTGAAATGTCAAGTTTTTCTAAAGATTGACCTACAACAAAGTGGCTTTAAATGAAGCAGCAGAAGAGGGTGAGAACTTCAACCTGTCAGCTGTCAGGAAACTCCAGGCCCACTTCATTATGAATCCACTGGGAAAAATAATTATGATTAAAAAAAAAATAGTGAGAGAAACAATTTGTCATTTTGAGACCAATTGATGGAAGTGCTTTGAAAGCATTTCCCAGAATTCTTCAGGAAGCAAAATTTTGAACTCAGTGACTGTTCAAAGTCATAAATCGAAGCAGTAAAACAGCAGTTCACCAAATGTTTCTCAGAGCGGTGGTGAGCTGCAGTCAGCGTGTGGGTGGTGAGCTGGTCAGACTCTGGATATATGTGAGGCACACACACAGGAGGAGGTGGAGGAGGAGGCGGCGTTTGGAGCTGATCGCTCCGTTTTTATGGTGCTCACAGTTGTGCGTCATCAGCTGCTGTTTACTCATGTTAGGACAAAGGTTTCAGCAAAAAATGTCCCAGGATGTAAAATGAGTTGAAATAGAGGAAAAACAAGCAAAAACCAAATGTATTCAGACATTTTTTAAGCCACATTTTGTAATAGCACATATATTTTTTTAATTAATTTGTATTCATCTTTGTCTGTGATCAACTCTTTAAAGTCTTTCTAGAAGCTAGTAGTCCTCAAAAGCATTTGTAATATACAAGCCAAAATGAAAGTATGTTTTTTTTACTTTGAGTACAAAAGTAAAGTTGTTTCTCAACGGTGTAAGCCTAAAATTAAGAGCAAATAATTTTTAATTTCAGTATTTTTTTCAAGATTTTAGTTGTTAAATGTACACAAAAATCACGCTTGAACATTTGAACTAACTTGTTGGGGATGGAATGATTGGTGTGGAGGACCCTGCCCCCCTTCCCCTCTCTGTTGCTGAGAGCTCTCTGTTTACACACTCTCCTGCTAGTTTACACCCTCAACCTAACATTATTGGTGCAACATAAATGGTGAGCAATATCGTAGTTATCCAGCCTTAGAGTTTAGATCGAGATTGCAGCTCAGATGAGGGACATGAAGACTTGAATGCATCTGAATAAAATGGAGCAGGGAGTTTGTGGCCTGTCCAGCATATTTCCGATTTTACAGATGCACTCTTTTTCAAATGGCATTTTTTTCATCTGCTCCTGATTCAAAAATAATTTGAATAAAGGAATACTCAGAAATTAAGTTTATAGTTTAATTGTCCTTATATGTGTCCTCTATCATCAGAAAAATGCCACAAGAACATGCTAAAACACCAAAAACGCGATTGTCATCAGTGTTTCTTTAGAAAAATGTTCTTAAATCAGTTTCCATTTAGTAATTTTTGTATTCTTTACGTTTCTTTCGCTTTTTGAAATGTATTCTTTCATTTTTTTAGTCCACACCAAAAAGCTTGTTACTTTTCATTGTCATTTCCTTTCTCTGGCATCTTCCATCCATTTTCCTGACCGCTTTGTCCCTTTCGGGGTCGCGGGGGTGCCGGAGCCTAACCCGGCTACTGAAGGGCGAAGGCGGGGTTCATCCTGGACAGGTAGCCAGTCTGTCGCAGGGCCTCAATCACACACCCATCCACTCTCACATTCACACCTAGGGGCAATTTAGAGTCACCAATTAACCTATGAGGCATGTTTTTGGATGGTGGGAGGAAGCCAGAGAAAACCCACGCACGCACGGGGAGAACATGCGAACTCCACACAGAAAGGTCCCAAATCCCCCCGCTGGGATTCGAACCGGGGCCTTCTCGCTGTGAGGCAAGAGCGCTAACCACTGCTCCACCGTGCAGCCTTCTCCGGCATCTTCTCAACTGAAAACAAAGATCTCAGTTGGGTAATCTCAAGCTTGGTTCACTTTCAGTATTTAGTGTACATTTATTGAGCAAGAACAGTGAAACTCAATGGCTATCGTTGAATATTTTGAGAACGAAAAAAGATCTTTAACAGCGTGCTTCAAAAGTAACCCAACGTCTTAAAACTGTCTGTGTGTAGTGAGGAGCTGTGTGCTGATCAGTACGTGAAGGAAGAAATCTATTCTTATGGAGTAAAATATTAAGACAAGAATAGAAAAGTGCAGCCTCTGCATTCCTACTCATTTAAAAAATGTATATTTATGTATAAACACCCTGATCATGTTGGTTCTGACCGTAAACGGTAACCAGCTTTGGCCCTTTATCTTCCTTTGTCACACATCAAACCACTTTACCTCTTTATCGGTCATCTTAGGTCAAAGCTCTCTTTCTGAACTTTTGATATTTTTTATCTTGTGAGTCTTTCGGTCTTGTTTCCTGTCAGAGACTTTTTCCTTTGTTCGTAGAGAAAACTTGTACTGAATCTGCTTATGGTCGGTATCTCCGGTGGCCTCAGAATCAAATTTCTCTTGGTAATACATAACCCCGGAGAATCTAACAGCTATTTTTTTCTTGGATTTTGATGTTAATTTGAATTTTTTGTGTGTTTGTTCATTTTGGACAACAGCAAGTAACAATGGCCAAAAATACAAGTATTAAAATGATAAATTTGGAAAATAAATCTGCAGATAAATTTGACCGAGCAGGATCTTTAGGGTTAAAACTTGCAGAAAAGTCTGATTACAGTAGCTTTTATGTAGAAAATCAGGTTAAAAATGCCTTCAGAATAAAGTACTGATACTTGACCATAACAAACGTATCACTTTTTTTTATTCCTGAGAAACAAACTTGAACCCAGGTTAACATGAGTGCAGAGTTTGACGTCGTGATGGTTTTCCCTCAGCCTTGTGACGTGAAACCGCGTCTAAATGAATGCTCGGCTTGTTTTTTTTGATGGCACAAATGCATTTTCACATCAGTTGCAGTGTGCCTCATTGTGAGTCACCCCTTCATGGACGCGGACGGCTGTTTTACACCTAACAACCCCACTCAGTGTGCTGGAGTGAATACCTACATTGTTTGGCTCTCTTGCTCGCCGCACAAAGGCATTGTGGGTGTATTGTAGCTCTGAATGGTGATGTGTTTATGGCCTTTTGTTCTCCTCTATGAATGCAAAAGGGTGATTTTTAAATTGTAAATAAAATATTTAAAGTGGCGTCCTCTCGAGTTTCAGAAGAAGTTACGTAAACCATCAAAGAGTCGATTTCTTAACTTGACGTTTGTCCACAGGTAAACTATGTACCTGAGCTTGATGGAGATGCTTTGATGGTGACGCCAGAGCTGCACGTCGTGAGAAAGTCCTCATACTTTCTTCGCCGAGAAGGCCGCACAGATGTTCTCACAGGGTCAGGAAAACATCGCCACCTCCAAGGTGTCCACCAAAGCACTGGTCAAATATGGAGAGCTCATCGTTCTGGGGTAGGACTGCTACTCAAGGCCTGTGCCATTTCGCAATGTCGGTCATAAATTCGCTGATCTTGCGCTAAATTAAAATACATAACAATACTCCCACATGAGAACAGGAAGCTGCAGCATCTCAGTCTATTCAGGAGTTCTCAGAGAAGATGTTTAGATCACTTAGAAGTGGTTTAGGTATTCAGGTCAAGAAAATCCCTGAGCACTCGCTTGCAAATTAATTTTTTAAAGATGCAAGTAGTTTCAAAACTTTAGCTAAAGTCCCACTCGACTATATTGTTCTGTTGTAAATTATGCAGTTTTTTTTTAGCCAAAATCAAAAGCCTCTGTCGTTTTTCAAGACATATTTTCTTCAGGAGCTCATTTGAAATTGGCTTTTGAGACTGTTGGCATGGAAGTTAACTCAGCTAATTTCCCATCAACCCTTTGTTTACACACACTCCCGTTAGCTAACAGCACCTCATTGCCCAATCAACATTAGTGTTGCAAAAGCAAACGGTAAAGCAAAAGGTTTCTAGCAAAACCAGAGCGATTCAGCTGCACAGTTTAGATCCAGATGGAAACTCAGACGATGTTAATGGATCTAATTTTCTGAAAGTGGATGCATCCGAATTGGGAGAGGAGAATTTGGTCCGCCCACAGCAGTTGCTGCATCACAAATCCAAGCTTTTTCAAGCCGGGGGTTTTCATCCTGATCCTCCTGATCCAACAAAGAAAGGCTCAGAAAAAGAGTTTAAATCTTAAATTATTTTAAGTACAGCTTCCATTATAAGAAAAAAGTTACAAGAACAGGTTAAAAACACACAATTTCATAGGAGTGGATCTTTAAACAGGAAGTACAGTTGCAGATGAAGTGAATCTCAGAAGTGAACAGCTTGATTTATTAATTCAAAAACTGGATAAAAACAGCACAATCTAACAGAAATAGTCTCCAACTTTTTTCAGGCCACAAAGCAGAGAGGTGAACCAATAATAATTTGAGACTATATTTTCACAGACCGACTCGTATGAGGCTAGAGTGGTTATATATATTTCTATTTATTATTATTTTACTTGAGGTTCCACTTTCCCTTAACTTTTGAGGGTGACGTTTATCTTCATGTTCTGTAAAACATCTGCTGGTGGAATAACCTTTATTTGTACTCTAGATTTCATTTAGGAACCAATAAACTCTTATCTAGATTTTCCCTTAACCCATAACTGATAAACTGGAAGCTAAGGATCAAATGCCAACTTCAACCTTTATCGACTTCTAAGGTGCGAGGGATAAATACATAGAAAGAAAAAAAATAAATGAAGCTGGTGTTTTTGAAATATAATAAACGTGAATTCACCATTTGAGCAGCTTTATTAGCAGCATCCTCGTAATATTAGTTGATTGGAGAATAGTATGCATTATTATTATTGTGTGTGGAAACAGCTGTTGCAATAAATCCATAAATGGAGTAAATACTCCTGGTTTTAGTCTGATAAATGCAGCTGTCTTGTTTTTTTTTTCTCAAATCAAAGGCTCTTCTGTTTCCTCATTGGCTCTTTTCTGCAAAAATAAACTTTCCAAATATGTTTAATGTTAACTTTTCTTGCTTTGGAGTTTTATTTAGCGGTCCCTACAGCCGCCTTAACCCTTGTGCTCTCTTATGGGGTCCAGATCATCCCACCCTCATAGTGATGTGTGTTCCCTCTAATGACAAAGGTGGACAGGATTTTATGTCTACCACGGACACCATTGACGATAAAAAATCCTCAAAAGAAACAGTTAAGCGCACTGTCTTGTGGGGTCCAGATGACCCCACTTTGTATGTAAACATGCTAATGATAGCACATAGGTTAATAGGTAGCAAATTATTTTCAACACGTGACCGAGTGACTTGACATGCGTTAAGGATGAGTCAGATATGGTGGAGAGAATCCGGTAGTTTTCCAAAATAAAACTTCCCTCAGAATCAGATAATAAATAAAATAGAAACAAATTGTAGGTCGCATTTTTTGTCCCAGTACTAACTGTCCCAAAGACCGGTACTGGTCCGAAGCCCAGGGGTAGGGGACGACTAAAGTAGGACACAACTTCTAACCACTTTAACAAAAACACTGCAGCTCCACCTCCACCTGTGTACGTTTTTGCCTGAATAGCAGCAGCAGGTGGAGAACCGGCTGTCACACTGACACAGCAGAACATCAGGATCTCCAGAAGCGTCTCAAATCCTGATGTAGGACTCATTCATTCTTAAGATCAAACCGGTTTAAAGGAGCTTTGATTATGTATTGTTTGATTTCTCAATTTCAGTTTTTAAAAATCCACTCTGATGAAAATTGTGTTTTTAAACATGTTCTTGTTACATTTTTCTGATGATGGATGACATAAATTAAGAAAATGAAGCTTAAAATTAAATATATAAGTATTTCTTCATTCAAATCGCGAATCAGGAACAGATGAAGAAATGTCATTGGATAAAGAACTTATTTGTAACATAGAAAATGCGCTGGGCAGACCCCAACCTTCCTGTAGGTTGAGGTGTGAGGGGCTGTAAGCTAGCGGAGGAGCATGTAGATGAAAAGCTCAAACCAATGTGGAGGTGAAGGGGCCGACTCAGAACCGAATTTTCTAAAGAACTCCTGTCGTTCTGCAAAAACTATATCCTAGAAAGTGATAGATTTATTGATTTTGGCTAAAAAAATGCATAATCATAATTAAAAGGACACTGGGAACACTTTTAGAATAGATCAAAAATGATCAGAGTAAGTTTTTAAACACAATTTTGTAATGAAAAATATTTTTCACATAATTATTTATATAAAACTGAACAAAGGTTGAGCTTTTATAATAAAAATGTTTTCATTCTTTTGTTTAAAAAGAGCAAACATTTAATTCTTCTGCCTAACACAAGAAATTAACAGAAAATCTATTAACCACTTTAATTAATATTAAAACTGTAATTTTATCCAGCAAACCCAAGAACTATGAAAACTTGATTTTACAAAAGGTTTTTGTGCAGCAAAGACTGCAGACCTAAAGATGAAAACAAAAAGAAAAAAAACTCCGGACAGAAATGAAAACCGCTCAGACTGACTTCATGTCTGTGCTGCTGCTCGGCAGGAAATCAGATTATTTATGTAAATGTCTTTGATGTCTGGTCATTTAGCACAGTCTGTGTCTTATGAAGTTTCTTTTCCTGGTAAAAACCCCCCAGCAATCTTCAAACAGAAAACGTGATCCTCTTGTTTTTCTCCTAAACACTCCACACCTTGATGCATTTGTGAAAACCTGGTCGTTGAGTCCTGGGATTAGTCTGCATGAAGCGCCTGACTGTGAGAACAGACGTCGATCTGAGCTGTGCCCTTCAGCCTGAGCTCTCGTTTGGCTCCTTCGATCTAAATTCAGTGACGTGCTGAGAAACTTGACCGCTTCCTGACTGAAGGCCATTCGCTGCAGGAAGTCGGGGGGCATCGGGAAAATTGCGGCTGCTCTGGTTTCTGAGCTTTTGTTTGCTTTTGCAGGGCTGTGTCCACATGTGGATTTAAACAAACTGCAACCTGCTCATTTAGGTTTCACGTTGAAGGGCCTGTAGGCTGTGAAAACACTAGTTTTGTGTCATGCAGTGGAGCTCGTTAGGGAGGCCTGGGCTTGCCTCTTTATCTGCAGGAAGCCTGCTTATCCAAAGCAAGAAAAGCTCCATATTTAACGGGAGCTGTTTGTTTAACCCTCCACTGGCGGCAGACTGGCTCTAAAGGACAACCTTCAGCTAAATCCACTTCCAGCTAAAGCTCAGCGCACTTTAAGACAATTTCAAAGCTCAGAATGAAACTATCGATCTCTGTTTCTCTTTCATTTAAGTGAGCTTCTGGTGACTGAGGTTGAGTAATAAAAGAACCTCATAACCACAGTGTTTGATTGAGGTAAAACCTCTTTTTTGCTTTCTATCTTTCAGTAAAGGTTTCAAACTGTTTAAAAATAAAAGTGTTAACCAATCCAGGATGTGTTCAGCTAGCCTGATCTCAGATGGATGTTCAGACTCTGTCAAAGCTGGAAATTCTCACCAAAACGAACAAAATTGTCTAAATCACAAACACTCATGGAAACATCAGACTCAACCTGATAATGTAAAACCATTTCAGAATGACTGAAAAAAAAACATCAATTTGATGATGAATTTTAATGTTGTGCTTAAATGTTTTTTTTAAATGTTTTAGTGTTGTTTTTAATGTTGTATTATTGCATTTTATCTTTTTTTTTATTGTGTTGTATGTATCTACAGTGGACTTTTGGAGAGAAAATAGACTCGACCAGATTTGTGCGAACATCATTCATGATTTGTAACCACACAACAAATTTTGCACAAGTACAAAATTTATGAAATTTAAAAAAAAAAACACAAACACAATTTACAAATACACAACTTAAAATTACAACAGCTTGAAACTAACTACACACTCAAATGTTTTAAAAATCACAATCCCTTGTTACACACACAAAACCGCATTTATGCACAAATTTAATGTGAGAATCTTTTCACGTCTCCAATATTTGTGTTTAAATGATGCATTTAAATGCTGTTAAAAAGCTGGGTCATCCGAAATTTTTTATTCAATTCAATTTTATTTATAAAGCCCAATATCACAAAGAAAATTTGCCTCATTGGGCTTATCAGCTGCTTAGAACTTAAATTGTAAATAATATCTGGGAAAACTTGATATTTTCCCACTTTCTTAACAGATATGCCCGATAACTTATATAAAAAAAGTCTAAATATCCGTTTAAAAAAAAAAACCCTAAAGTTTCTCTATTTTCATCACTCCCTCTGGGCTGGACTTTGAATAGGTCTGTGACTGTAAAGACCAAGGTGCTTTACAGTCACAGACCTATTCACACTGATGGTGGCTCCGCTTACTATTAGGAAAAGGTCCCAACACTCCGGGGCCTTGAAGCTTAACAACTAATTAAAGTTTAGAAAATATATTTTTATTCCCATCATTATCTAAATCTGTCATAAAAAGTACTCCTAAATCACTGAAATGGCACAAGACTAATCATGTGAACGTGTTTTGCCCTCCTCCATTCCTTTGCAGCAATGGAATATTCCAGTCCACAGT
>NC_050512.1:24434873-24485437 GCF_002922805.2 Oryzias melastigma
AAAATCACAATCCCTTGTTACACACACAAAACCGCATTTATGCACAAATTTAATGTGAGAATCTTTTCACGTCTCCAATATTTGTGTGTAAATGATGCATTTAAATGCTGTTAAAAAGCTGGGTCATCCGAAATTTTTTATTCAATTCAATTCAATGTTATTTATATAGCCCAATATCACAAAGAAAATTTGCCTCATTGGGCTTATCAGCTGCTTAGAACTTAAATTGTAAATAATATCTGGGAAAACTTGATATTTTCCCACTTTCTCAACAGATATGCCCGATAACTTATATAAAAAAAAGTCTAAATATCCGTTAAAAAAAAACAAAAAATAAAAACCCTAAAGTTTCTCTATTTTCATTACTCCCTCTGGGCTGCACTTTGAATAGGTCTGTGACTGTAAAGACCAAGGTGCTTTACAGTCACAGACCCATTCACACTGATGGTGGCTCCGCTTACTATTAGGAAAAGGTCCCAACACTCCGGGGCCTTGAAGCTTAACACTTAATAAAAGTTTAGAAAATATATTTTTATTCCCATCATTATCTAACTCTGTCATAAAAAGTACTCCTAAATCACTGAAATGGCACAAGACTAATCATGTGAAAGTGTTTTGTCCTCCCCCATTCCTTTGCAGCAATGGAATATTCCAGAGGACTACAGATAAAAACTTGCCTTTAGTCTATTCTGGCTTTTTTAATCATGTTTAATCATGTGTTTTTTTAATTGCACAATTGTTATTAATAAAATCATAATTTTCTGATGCCTAGTAGAAATTTTTCTAATTTTTTTGTGCAAATATTTGTACTAACATGACTGCACATCTGTTCTCCCCAGATGTAACGGCTCTCTGCCTGGCGGCGAAAAAGGGAGGCAGAAAAGTCGCTTCGCACTATGTCCCAGGAATAAGGCCAACGGCGTCAAGCCCAGCACAGTCCACACATCCAGCACGCCACAGGCTGCCAAGGTTAAACTCGACTGTTAGGCTCGTTTTTGAAAGAATTCTGAAATTATTTTGATGTACTACCAATACAACACTAAAAAAAGTTACATTACATAGTTACTACTTTAAAAAATGTTACTGAGACATTAAAGCAACACATTTTTGTGTTGTTTCCATGCTTTTAACATGTTCAAACTTTGTTTTGTTTTTTTTTAAAGGCTGTCAGCAACAAGGAGCAGCACAGTATTTCATACACTCTCTCACGAGTGCACACAGTGGTGGTGGAGTACACACATGACAGCAACACCGACATGTTCCAGGTGAGATCAATCTAGGTCAACGTGAGAGGCAAAAATTAGCATTCTATTAGCATCACATGCAAACTGTAAATTTGCATTTTTTTTGAACCAACAACCATGATATGGATTGAATTCAGCTGAGTAAGCGGTCATGTTGGATGTTTTGGGAGAGAGCAGATGCTGACAGTTTAGATACTTGTTTGTTAAAGACCCACTATGTTGAAATTGTCTTTTTGAGGTTCTTTTGGCATTTTTCTCATGTTTGGGGACATACGGTAAGATAATTAGACTCAGAATTGTATTTAAGTATTTTTTTGTTAAAATAATTGTGAATCAGGTGCAGCCAAATATATTACTTTTGAAAAAAAAAGTGTTGTTGTGGTGTATAAAATATCCTGGGCAGGCTATAAGCTCCCTGGTTCACTCTGCATCCACTTGTAGATGACTAGATTCATGTACGTTCTTGTTTGCCTCATCTGAGCTGACATCTGGCTCAAACCTGTACTGCTTGATCGCTCTGATGTTGCTAGTCAGTTTTGATGAACCGGTACTGTTCAGTTGAGGCTGTAAGCTAGCAGAAGAGAGTGGCTGCTCTGGAGAAACTTTACCCTAGAAAATAAACAGTTTTTTTATTTTGGCTAAAAACCTGATACAGTTGTACTTTGCTATATCACGGTATTCACTGACTTTTTTTTAAGCCCAGCTTTGGGGACCTTTTTTCTTTTTCGTCCTGATTTGCTATTTGCTGCGTTTCTATTACACATTTGCGCAAAACTTTATAGAAATTCTAGGAAATTCGATAAAACACAGTTTTGAAATAACAGTTTTCATTAAATCATAATTTTGTGATAAAGGACAAACCAACTCACGTGGTAAGTCATTAAAAAATGACGATGAATGAGAACAAGTTTTTTTTATTTTTTTATTTAATTCACTAAAAAAGAGCATATGGGTGATGTCACAACACTGTCTGGGGCGTGTGTACAGCGTAGCTTATCTCAGATGGGTGAGAAGCCTGTTCAGCGGTTAAAAGAAAAAACATTTCAACAAGAAAGCATCTGGACCTTTTTCTCTGTTTGAAAACTTAACAAGATCCGTTCAAATTTCTGTCATGGGTCATGGCACTCGTGCTTATCTCAAACGAGCACAATAGGTAAAAACTAAACAGACTATAAAGAACGGTCATCCCTGTCCTTAGACCCTCCCTCGCGGTAAGGAAAAACTCCTAAAAACTCCTGCAACTCCCCGACAAGCAATTTATAATGAGCTGTAATACTGTGGGACTTCTCGATGCGCCGGCTGTGCAGCGCTCAGGACAGACAGTTCATACCAAGAAGTGCATTTATTTAAAAATAAGTGTTTCCATTACAGTTTTGCGAAAAATATCTATTTCGATACACCCCAAATACCACCTCCTCTAAGTGCAAAAACGCTTTTTCGAAAAATGCCAGTTTTTCAAAATTATGGTGTTTCCATTAGGAGAATTTATTATCGAAATTCCAATTTGCAAAATTTGAGAGTTAATGTAATGTAAATGCGGCCGTTGTTGTTGTCAGTCAATCTCTTCCATGCTGTTTTCAGAGTTATGTAAATCTCCATCATAATCAGATCTTTGTTTTCTTCAATGATACTTGACTGATTTGTCCATAAAGGAAAAACTTTTGACAGCTTAAGTAAGAGCTAAAAGTGTGAAAATGTTCGTTTGACTTAGAAAAGTGTATAAAGTATGTTGTGACGAGTTTTAAAGCCTTTAAACATTTTTAATCCATCTTTGTGAAATTCACCTATCGCAGGTTATTTATAGAAAACACAATAAACAAGGAAACACTGGAATCATAATCAAAAGACCACTGGGAACGCTTTTAAAATGGATCAAAAAAGATTAGGGAGTCTTTAAAGTTTGTAGCTACACAGAAGGAGACCTAAAGAGGAGGTTCATGGATACAGTGAAGGAAGACATGAGGGAGATTGGAGTGAGGAGTGGGCTGCAGAAGATAGACTTAGCAGGGATAGGTCATAGTGTCTGCATGATTACCTGGTTCAGGTGTGTCCAGCTAATTAGAACATGTCAGAATAGGGTATGTTGGAAAACATGCAGGAATGTGGCTCTCAAGGCTTGGAGTTGCCTATCCCTGCCTTAGAGATTAAAGTGGATGGTTCTCCGTGGCGCCTCCTAAATGGAACGCTGGTGCCGTCATGAATGTGGACACTTTTAGGAAGTTTGGGGCTGTTTAAAGTGTTTTAACCTCTTGGTGTTTCTGGAGCATAAATAGTTATTTGTGAAGATCCATGTTTGGTAAACTCCTGTCAAGATGCCCCTGAAACACAGAAACGTGAGGCCTTGCTCTTCTGTTCCTATTATTACAGATCGGTCGTTCCACAGAGAGTCCCATTGACTTTGTGGTGATTGACACGGTGCCTGGAGGGCAGATCCTCGCTGAAAACCAAACCAATCAGAGCACCATCTCCCGCTTCGCCTGCCGCATCATCTGCCAGAGAAACCCTCCCTACTCTGCTCGGATCTACGCCGCAGGCTTCGACTCTTCCAAGAACATCTTCCTCGGGGTCAGATAACCAAACTGCTGTAGCCAAAGACGGGGTGATTCACAAACAAATTCTTGTTTGAAAGTTCTAAGAGGGAAAACTGTTTTCTTCTGCACAGGAGAAGGCAGCCAAGTGGAGGATGCGGGATGGTCAGATGGATGGACTGACCACCAACGGCGTGCTGGTGATGCATCCTCACAACGGCTTCAGTCAGGACTCCAAACCTGGTTTGTGGAGGGAAATCTCTGTGTGCGGCAACGTCTTCTCGCTCCGGGAGACCAGATCATCACAGCATAGAGAGAAGATGGTGAGTGATGTGCAAAAACAAGCTTACTAAAAGGAAATCACTCTTTATTTATTAGGGTAAAACATAATTATTTGATTTTGAAAATTGCTGAAAATAAGTTACTTTTGCTGAGACTAAATTAAATTGTGCTAAAAAAGATATAATTGTATGAAAACTGAAGAGAAGTTGGATAACTCAGTTCTCCTTAGAGATTTCATTTTTGATCATTTGTGTTAAGGAAACTTAAGCAAAACCTATTTTCGTCAAGTTTTTTTTTTTTTGCATTCTTTGTCGTGGGATTACAAGACTTTTGGGATATCTGTACCTTAATTTCCCTTAAAGACTCACTCTGATCATCTTTTAAACTATTGGATTAGTCAAAAGCAAAAAACCTGTGTTGTTTTCTAGGACAGCATCTGCAGAGTGGAAGTAGTTTATTGGAAATTTAAATCTGACTTGCGGGCAGGACTGTTGGCGTGGAGTAAGCCCGCCCCCTATTTCCATCACCCATCTGTTTAAATGCTTCCCCACTAACTTGCTGTCCCTCACCCACCCAAGCTATTAGCGGTGCAACAAAAATGGCAATGCCAGCTCAGATGAGGAAAACAAAGACAGACGTAGATCTATTTGTCTGCAAGTGAATGCATCAGAATGGAACAGAGTGGGAAGGTTGTGGCTCCGCCCTGCACATTTTCTATGCAACTAATACGATATTTCTCAAACTGCTTTTTTTTTCGTCTGCTCCTGATTCGTCTGCAATTTATATATTCTTTATATTTGTCCTCCATTATCAAAAAAACAAAACATGTAAAAGACAAAAAACGAAAGTTACGTATGTAACTACGGTTCTATGAATCCTGTTTCTAAATTGCCCTTAGCTATATGGATGGATGGATGGATGGGTAAATGACATGATCTGTTTGATCCAGGTGGAATCTGAGTCCAACGAGCTGGTGGATGGCTCTCTGATTGACCTCTGCGGCGCCACGCTGCTGTGGCGCACGGCGGAGGGACTTGCCCGCACTCCCACCATCAAACACCTGGAGGCACTACGGCAGGAACTGAACGCCGGCCGGCCTCAGTGCCCCGTGGGTTTCAACACTCTGGCGTTCCCAAGTCTCCGACACAAAGCCGTGGTGGTGGAGAAACAGCCCTGGGTGTATCTGCGCTGCGGCCACGTGCACGGTTACCACGGCTGGGTGGGGCGCCGCAGCCCTGCAGACGAGGCGGACCATCAGGAGTGGGAGTGTCCCATGTGTCGGGCGAGGGGGCCCTACGTGCCGTTGTGGCTGGGCTGTGAGCCGGGTTTCTACGTGGACGCGGAACCCCCCACCCACGCCTTCGTCCCGTGCGGGCACGTCTGCTCTGAAAAGACAACGGCGTACTGGAGTCAGATCCCGCTGCCGCACGGCACGCACGCCTGCCCGTTCTGCATCAGCCCGCTGAACGCAGACACGCCCTGCATCAGACTCATCTTCCAAAGCCCACTGGACTAGAACGCTCCTGTGACTTCACAGCGTTAACCAACAAAGGGAGGGGTTTTAACTCCAGCTTTTCAAAATAAGTGCATTTATCTAGTAGATTCCTGACAGATTTTTTTTATTTCTATTTAACTCCGTTAGCAGGTGGAAGTCCTTTTTGACAACAAAACTGAAAAAGTTGTCGTTGCATTCTTCTATTTATTCTTGTGCCTCTTTGGAACAGTTTTGTGAATCGGTTGAACAGCAGTTACCTTACCTGTGTTTTTCCTTAACATCTGACTCAAAACCTATTTTCTGGAAAACACTGGCGTCGAAAAACTGTGAAATGTGACTCAAAACTCTGGGATCTTCTTTCTCTGAAATCAGGTGAACTGTTGCCTAATCTGTGCATTCATTTTACTTGTGCTATTATGACCTTAATTAAAGCAAAAGTGCTTTGTGGGAAACGTTTGAAGCTGCTTGTAACAGGAAGTATCTAAACAGGATTTTTTTTGTTTTATTCCAACCAAATCAAAAGTGTAAAAGTGCCCTTTAGCGCCCCCATGAGGTCATTCCTGCTACTTATCAATTTCATTTAACTGACTGTTTCTTCTCTAGTTCAGCTTTTTTAACCGAGTAATTACATTTTTTTTAGCTAAACCAACACCTCTTGACTTAACCACTAGGTAACAGACTTATTTGTCCTTTTATCATTATAGTGCATTTCATGTATGACTCTTGGTTTGTTATCACATCTATGCAGTTTTGCTTCAGACTGTTTTTGTACCAATGGAAACAATAAAAAACACTGCTGAGGTTTTGATACAGTTTGTTTCCTTCTAGATAAAAAAGTTAATTTAAGTCTGCTCCTAAAAGCATCAAGTCAGGGATTTTTTTCAATCTGAAAGACATTTCTGAAGCTTTTTGTGCTGCAGAGAACCTAAAATAAACCACAGAAGAATGAAGAACCTTTCCAGAAATAACAGACAGACTCGAATGAGTCCAAAAACTCAAAAAGGCGGTCATAAAAGAAGCAGCAGAAAAAAAAGTGCAGGCCCCACATGACTCGTTCAGGTCAGAGTTCATTATTCACAGATAAAGAGACTTGAGTAAAAATAGATCCATGGGAGAGTTCAAGAAGTCAAAAATGAGTAAAAGAGTTATTTTACAAAACGGGACCTTTGTGGAAACTTTGCATCCTGTTTCATCAGAGCTGCAGCAAAGGAGTCCTTTAGTTGTGCAAAACAGATTTAAACACCAATGTGTCTAAATTTAACCCAGAATGTGAACACAGTGGAAATGGCATGTTTGTTTGCCTGAAATGAATATAAAAAATATTTAAATTACAAACAAAATGGCAGAAACATACTTATGAGGAACTTTTTCTTCGTTTGAAGTACTTTATTAAATGATGCTCAATTTTTCTGCAGCTCTTCCTAAAAATATTGTTTCAAAAACGTTATTTCCACTAATTATATTGTTATTTTTCATACATGTATGTAATACTTTAAATATTTGCTTTAATATTTGTTTTTAGACTAGTTTTAAAAAAATATTTAAACATTTTTTCTGGAAAAACTGTTGTTACAGTTATGGTCAACAGGTGGCAGAAGAGAGCTTTTTATGTGAATGTGAAAGAGGAGAAGATGCGTCGCTGTGTTCCCCGCAGTGCATGATGGTCGGAGTGCCGGTGCTAACTGCACAGTGGGTCAGTTTGTTTTCCTCCCGGCTCCTATGAAGTTTCTGGGATGGTAAAGAAGAGAACCTCCGACTGCTGCGCTCCACACGACAGGTAGGTGAGCGGCCAGTGCTCCGACGCTGCCAGACGAGCCTCGGTTGGTTTCGTGTTTTGTGCGGAACCTCCGTGAGTCTGTCTGCTAGCGTTAGCACGGTGCTCTTCTTGTAACCGTCAACATTAGCATTAGCTTTAGCTTTGATAGCAACTCTGCGATATTCTTCGCTTTATCTGAGCAGAAAAAAAAATATCGAGTGTTTGTGCCGGTTTGTAGAGTACACTTTGATGTCAACTCTGTTAAAACAGAAAAATAAATAACTGACAAGCTCATGCTAGTAGCTGGTTAGCTTCAGAGCAGATCTGACAGCTCAGGTCGGAGCATTTAAACTGTAACACAAAAGTCAAATTAATCTCTTATGAGATTATTTTTTGTAAAAGGGGCTAAAACATTATTTGTATACTGATTGATTACATTAGCTTTAGTGTGCAGTTGAAGTCAGAAACTAGTTCAAAATTCTTGTTTCTGTCGTTTTTGAAGTTATCAAAGCTAAAATGCTAATGAGCATGTATTTACCTGGAGAGCTTTTCCCCCTTAATTACCAAAACATTTTAATGAGAATAACTCTATTTTAGCTATAAAGATGGACGTAGTTTCTTTGTATTAACCAAACTTTTAAAGATGATAGTTAATGTTAACGTGTTCTGTATTATATAGATTAAGACTAAAGATTTATCCTGCTGGTGATTATTTTAGGGTGCACTGGACATTCATACTCTTTTATAATGCTTTATTTGTGTGCTCTTTTTCAACCTTGAATGTTGAAGCCATCATGGCAGTTACTGACTAATCTATACTAAAATACAGCTTTTCTGACTTGATTAAGTTGTAAAGCGTTTTAACCTATAACCATCTGGAAAAATTTGGTGGGTGGGTGGGGGATCAGTGTTTTGCCTATGGACATGTTGACACATGGGCAGGAAAGGCAGAGACCGAACCTGAAACCTTCCAGTCATGGGTCGTTCACCCTACTGCTTGATCACAACTACTGTCGCTTTCTCACGCAATTTATACGCTCTATCACACCGGATAGTAAGTGTAGTTTGGCTGTTTTTTTCTTTTCTTTTTCATTTATTAGTTTTCTTAACAGTTCCTTAATTTCTCCTCAGTCAGCTTGATAACATCAAAACTTTTTTTGTCACCGTACCTCACTCACACATGCTCGCTGGCCATTTTGTTATTTATACCTTGCTAGTATTGGGTTGGAGCCCCTTTTACCTTCAGAACTGCCTCAATAGCACAGACTCAACAAGGTACTGGAAATATTCCTCAGAGTTTTCCATACTGACATGATAGAATCCCACAAGATTTGTCAGCTGTACATCCATGATGCCAATCTTCTGTTCCACCACATCTCAAAAGTTTTCTATTGGGTTGATATCTGCCTACCGTGGAGGCTATTTGAGTCCAGTGGCTTCATTGTCATGTTCAAGAAACCAGTCTGAGATAGATTCTTGCTTTATGACAATGCTCTATATCCTGCTGGAAGTATAAATCAGAAGATGGTACACTGTGGTCCGAAAGGGGTGTACAGGCCCAAATGCATTGAGTTGCTGCCATGTGATTGGCTGATTAGAAATTAGTGTTAACGAGCAGTTGGACAGCTGTGTCTAATAAAGTTTCCAGTGAGTGTATATACACATAAAATTGTCTTTTAAATACATTGGATTAAAATAAGGTTTATTGTTTGAACTAAGCTGTATATTGAGAACTATAGTGCACATTTTTGTGTGTATGGTTTACTTGAGGATTTTTGGCTTTCTTCATGAATGCCCATAAGATCCTTTCTGTCATAAATTTCAACTTTTCAAAATAAATTAAACTAAATTGAATGAAAAATTGATACCAGCTAAACACATCTGCATCCTCGTGTCCTCCTTCACTTCATCCCCAATTCCCCTTTTTAGTCTGGATTGCCTTGATTTGCCTGGATTTTTCTCTAAAGCATCTAACATGAACTTACAGCATGCTTCATCCTTATGCTTATTGAGTGGGTGTAAACATAATATAAAAGCCTCTGGTAATGTATTATGCAACATAGTAAAACAAATCCTGAAATAACATTTTTTAGGCATGTTTGAAAATATTTCTGTGACGTAAAATAAAAAATACAATTGCATCATGATTTCATAATTTATCAACTATTAACTCATTATATTATGATGTAATATTTAACTAAACTGCTAAAATTCTGGAGATTCATGCAGAGCAATGAAGCGGTTTGTTGAAGCAGCATCTGCAGACTGATTAACGCCACACTAAAGCATTAACTTTTTGTGCTGACAGCTCAAAGCACAGATATAGAAAACCCTCTGCTGTTAATCTCATCACAGAGATGAGGGGATTACAGGAAAAATCTCCCGCCTCATTACTGTCAGCACAAAGTCAGAAAAATCATCTCCAAAAAATAAAAATAATACCTGAATCTACTTTGCTGTTCCCACATCCCACAACAAAAAGAAAGCTGACTAATTTCAAACATTCTTTGACCTAACTGGTGTATTAGGGATCTTTTTTTAGTTCCACAGCATTCATTTTCCTATAGTTGGGAAAGCTTATATTAATATATTAACAAAATATTTAGTAAAATAAGAGCTCCTATGTTTTAATAACCTAAAAACGAATAAAACAAATAGAAAAAAATGTGCCTTTCAGAGAGTTTAAAATTAATATTTTTGGTTTATGCATTTCCTGTACTAAAATTTTAACTTGAATGCATGTTTTATAAACAACGGCCTTTAATGGGCTCATTTTTACTTTGATTAAAATTGCCTAAAAAGCACTAACGTCCGTGTAAACGCAGCAAAAACTCTAAAACCCCAGAAAGGAGGTCCTTCTGGGAAGAAATGGTGGAGGATGAAGGATGTTTCCTTTTCGGGAGAAACAAAAATGAAAATCTCTCTGAACTGTTGCTGAACTTTTGAATTTAGGTTTTTTTTAGCTGAGTAGGAACAAACATGAACAGATTTTACTTCCTCTAAACAAGAGACTTTTTTTCTTTAAGAGAGCAAATCAAAGTAAATCTGTCTGCAGATTCATTTAAACCCAATCTAATGGGTTTGATTATTTTCATGCCTTTTGGAAGTAATGCCACATTTAGTGTCAAAACATCCTCTCTTTTACTGCCTCAGTCTGCTTCAGGATATTCGTCATCTTTGTTAAACATTAAACTCTGATCCAGACTGGAATTAAAATAACATTCGCTTTCCTTCTCCAGCTAGCCTCCTAGGAGGCAAGTCCCAATGCCATGGCCTCCAGTCACAGCTCCTCCCCAGTGCCTCGTCCCAGCAGTGGAGGCCGAGATGGGATGTTCCATAAGGAGCAGGGTCCCTCCGCCCCTCGCTTCCGGGCCGTACGCTCCTTGCCTGACGTCTGTCCTAAGGAACCCACCGGTAAGGATCAGTAGTGTTGACATCCATCCAAAACAGCTGCTTAAAACAACTTATTTGCTATAACATAATATTAAAAATGCTAGAAACTATTTACTGCAGCTCTAAGAAAGTGCAGCAATTATAAAGTGAACTACTTTACTTTATATTCTTTAAACTGAAGCTAAATGATGTTTTGTCTACCTCAAGTTTTTGGTCCCCATCTGCCCCTGAGTCTGCTGCTGTAGATGAACTTCATGTTAGGTTCTTAACAAACGTTGTTTTTGTTTCACTCGTTCATTTTGTGTGGTCAAAAAAAATAATAATAATCAGCAGGTGATTTGCACAAAATGACTTCAATGTGAGTGACGCTCCTGCAGCGTATGTCGGATGAATTTTCCTTATTAGATACAGTACAGGCCAAAAGTTTAGACACACCTTCTCATGAATATTTACATTGTGGATTCTCACTGAAGCATCAAAGCTATGAATGAACAGGTGGAGTTATGTACTCAACCAAAACAGCCAAGGTGAAATAACTGAAACCATGTTTGATATTCTAGTGTCTTCAAAATAGCCACCCAGACCGGTATTTGAGCATTTCTATTGTTAAATAGACAGATTAAACAGTACCAAACCTTACGTCTTGTAGGTCTATTGAAAAGTAGAACAGGACAGTTGGGGCGGAGCCGCTGTAGCCACCTGTTGATTGGCAGAAAGTGATGACGACATTAGAAAGCGTCAATATAGCACTCATTGTAAGCATTCCAGGTTTTGCGGTTTCAGTCCAACCAGCAATCTTCTCTCAAACATTATATTCCTTTTATACATGATGTACCAGAAGTAAAGCAATAAAAAGACGAGATGCTGTTATTGCTAATCAAGTCGTTGCACTACAATGACACAATGACATACTAGTGGTCAACACCACACATGCACCGTAAAAGAGCAAACTGCTGAGTGGGAGTGAGGTTTACTGTAATTAGGTGGAAACGCTCGCCAAAATGAACTGGACCGCACCGTACCACTCCTTACCGTGCTGCTCAGTGGAATCGAGGCTTAATGTGGAAGTTATACGCATCTCCCGCAGCACTCTTTCACTCTCCCTCTTGATCAAATAGCCCTTAAACAACCTACTGTGAGAATCTACCATGTAAATAGTCATGAAAATAAAGAAACTCATTGAATGAGAAGGTGTGTCCAAACTTTTGGCCTTGAATGAATGAATGAATAAAATATACAAAAAATAAATGAAAATGCAAAGAAAGAAAATAAAATGCGACTGACTACTGAGTATTCTCTGAGTATTAAAAGCCATGTTTTTATCTACAGTTTCACAGGAATATTTATCTAAACCTGAGGGCTGGCAATTGAAAAAGCAAAGTCATACCAGTGTTTCTCTTGTGATCTGGCTACATGAAGCAAGTATTGGTTGTCAGACTTTAAGATTCTAGAATGGCGTAAAAGCTCAGTTAAATAAACTGAGACCACGAAGAGCTATGAAATCAATCGGTAAATGTTTAAACTTAACTCTAGGATTAACAGGGAGCCAGTGAAGTGAACGTAGTGCCTTTTTAGGCTCCCATCCCATTAAACAAAGAAGTGGAACAGATGCAAAGGGAAGTGGGTCAAGATGAGTGGAGAAAACGACCCTAAAGCAGCTACGCTTGGCTAATGATGTGCTCATAAATATGAAAACAAAACCAGAAGAAAGCAATAGATATATCCCACTGAAACATGCTGCTATAAAGACTTTTTGTTTGAGGCAGCATTCAGTGTGAAGCATGTTAATATTTTTTGACAGAGAAATTTAAATATTTTTAACATTTACACCAAATCTTGTGGATCTGACAAAAATCTAACACCCATAAAAAACGGTTACAAACTTTAAGAGCAACACAATAACAAGTCTTTAACCAGAACTTCTTTGACAGAAAAACAAAATTTTAAGCTTTGCTTCACATTCTTGTCAGATGAGCTTACAGAAGTGTTTGCAGGTGAAGTCACTGAAGATTGATATTTAGAATGTTGTGAGATGTTGTGTCCTTTGTGTTGTGGATTGGTTGCTGGGCAGTTTTAGGAAATGTGATGTAAAGACAAGAAGCCTGTGCTTATCAGACTAAAACAGTTTGATTGGTGATCAAACACCATCTTCTGATGGAGACCAACAGAATTTTTGTTTTCTCCATGTATTTCTACAGGTGAGGGGCGGAGCCTGTGTAACGGCCCCTCTGTGGTGGAGGAGCACGACCGATGGACTGTGTACAGCTCCAAGGTGAACCTCCCTGCTGCTCTGAACGACCCGCGGCTCGCCAAGCGGGAATCTGACTTTTTCACCAAAACTTGGGGGCTGGACTTCACAGAGACTGAGGTGATGCCCTCCTTCTACCTCCCCATCATCACCAGAGAACAGTTTGGGCCTTACCTCCAGGAGATGACCCAGGTAACATCTTTGTATCTCTGAAGCCTCATTCTGAAAAAGTACATTAGTTCATGGGAGGTGGAGGTGGTGGTGTTGGTGGGGGTTACATTGAGGTGCCAAAGTATCTGGGGGAGGGCCAGGGTGTATTGGTGGAGCCCTACTACATTATGGTGGGGTGGCAGAGTACATGGATGCAGAGTACATTGTGAAACCAGATTTACCAGGGGCCAGAGCACATTGGAGGGGGTGAGTTTATGTGGTGGGGGTACATGAGCGTCAGAGTACATTAGGGTGAGTGGGCACTATAGTACATTTGGAGAGCAGAGTTTGTTGTGGTGGGACAGAGTACATTAGAATCGGAAGAGTATTCATCATGGTGTTACTTTTTCTGTGCAGCACAGCAGACACATTTAGAAAAGTCACCAAACTGTCACTCATCACAGTTGGATTTCCTGACATCAGGGTTTTTGGATTTTCCCTCTTAAAAAAAAAAAAAAACACCTTCAAATTCCAAACCGTGGGTACAGTACAGTACAGTACATTACATTGTCAACAGTACATTATTGAAGAAAAAAAAAAACAAAAAAACTTTACATTGAATATTTTGCTTTAATGTATACCTTTTTATTTTTTCAACGCTTACATTGTAACACTTGTATTTTTATGCTAACTGTATCTTGTTTTATTTGGATTTTCAAAAAAACCCAAAAACTGGACTTTGACTTTTCAGTTTTTGAAATAAGCCTAGTTAAACCAAAAGTGTTCTCTTTCAGTTTCTGTTAGTTGTGTATTTTCCAAACATGTGACTTCCTGCGTTTATTGTTGGTTTAATTTCCTCATTCAAGTTTCACAGCGGAAACTATTGAGACAATCAGTCAGATAATTTATAGCCTCAGACCGTTTAATTTTATTGTATTTTATTTTATTTTCCCTCTCTGCTTCCTGTTGCTTTAAATCTCTCATTTGATCATGGATGTGTTTTATCTGTCATTTCATGCCACTGTTCAGCTTAAATCCTGCACTTGTGTATTTTTGTTTTCCCCCCAAAACAAACACAAAGCTCATCTTTGATTAATATTGCAATCTAAAGTTTTGTATGTGTCGTTGGTTTACATTTAGAGGGAACGAGTTCATGAACGCTGTAAGACGATCTGCCCCAACAAAGACGATGTGGACTCCATCTCCAGTATCAACCATGGTATGAATAATTCATTTGATGCTACAGGCCTGCACTAGCCTGAAGGCCTCATTAATTCCGTAACAACTCCAGAACATTTTGCTACATGTCATTAAAAAGACACATTTTTTGGCCCACAAATTTTACCATAAATGTTTAAAATATTTGTTTTTGTACTCGCCACTTAAAAGTAGTTTAAATTGTGAAACCACTAACAGGGTTTGTGAAAATCTCTGTTTTAGTATTTACAAAAGTATTTTTGTAAATTGATGATTTATTTTTATTTTTATTTGGAGACATGTTTTCTTTTTTTTTACCTATTTAGCCTTATTTGTAATTTAGTAACTTTTTTTTAATTACGAGAGGTGCTTGTTTTGGCTTTTTGGAGATGTTTTAGTAGCAGGCTTTTCATTTTGCTTTATGTTCCATCTTTTATAAACAAATTTACAACAGTTCAAAAAAATGCATATCAAACAGAATAAAATATCCCCCCTAAACTAGATTAAATTACAAAAACAACAAAATAAAATGTACAAAAAAAGCAGATCATTTTACCTGAAACAAATTGTTACATTTATCTTTTTATTCCACTTCCTCATATTTCTCTAAGCACTTTTTTCCATCTTTAATGCACAAAAAGAGGCTGTTGTTCTGTTTAGTGCATAAATTGTACCTACTTAATCTTAACTCAAAAATGAAAAATATTCATAAAAGACGAGGTACCAAAAGTAAGTAATAAGTGATAAATGGGACAATTGCGCACATTTAAGGACAATATTTTACTATATGACTGGTTTTTTTTCTCTTTTTTTCTTTAAATGCTGTTGCTAAAATGATATTAAAGCATTTAGAAATCTCTTACTGTTAGGAAGAGTTGTCTAGATTAAAAAGTTAAATTTTGTTGCTATTTGAAAATAGTTAACTATTGGGTATTTTTGTTTTGTAGACAAGTCCAGAGCTGAGCTGGAACAAGTCCCAAAGGTATTTTCTTCTCTAAAGTGAATTTTTAATATCAAAACTTCTTGGAATTATGTTGTTTTTTTTTAGGACTCTGTTTAATAGATTTAACACAATTTTGTGAAAGAGTCCTGCTCCTAGTTTCATTATTAGAGAAGGGTAATGTTTTTTTTTTTGTTTTTTCTTGGCTGGTCTTTCTTGATTGTTTTAGATTTTTATGAGACCCAACTTTGCTCTGGAGGATCCATCGACTTTCAACGCCGTCCTTCCGTGGTCACACTTTCCCAGTGGTGGAGGAAAGAGCAGCAGAGATGGAGCCTCCTCCAAGTTACTGCAGGAGAAGGTGAGCTTTCTGCAGAGCACTCTGTTGTTCTCTTTACATCTGTCTGCATAATTAGCTTTTTACATTTTTAAACATTTCCTTTCTACATGTCCGTTTTTGTTGAAACACATTTTTAATTCTGATAAAGAGAGGTAAATGGTTTTGATTCTTCCTCCGCTCTTCCCTCCAGCTGAGTCACTACCTGGATGTCGTGGAGGTCAGCATCGCTCGGCAGATCTCTCTGCGCTCCGACGCTTTTTTCCACGCCATGTCCTCGCAGCACGAGCTGCAGGACCGCCTGAAGGAGACGCAGCAGGCGGTGGCTGTCCTTCGGAGCAAAACCGCCGCCATGGACCGGGTCATGTGCAAGGGGCCTCTGCAGGCCCTCCGCACTACTCTGACTCGCAACAACTGTGTCAAACTGCACAACAAGCTGAAGCTGATGGCGGCGGTGCATCAGACGCAGCCCACCGTGCAGCTGCTGCTCTCCACCTCGGAGTTTGTTGGAGCGCTGGAGCTCATCGCCACCACCAAGGAGGTGCTGCAACAGGAGCTGCAGGGCATTCACAGCTTCAGGTAGAGTTGACAAATGCCAGTTATTCTTGTTTTATTTTGAAAAATGTAGCAAAACAGAAGCCATATTTGATAGGAAGCTGAAGTTGGAGTGAAGTCGCGTGACGTTGAGTGTTTTTTCCTCAGACATCTGGGTTCTCAGCTTTGTGAGCTGGAGAAACTGATTGATAAAATGATGGTGGAGGACTTCAGCATGTATTCCCGGAGCGACCTGAGCCGGAGTCTGAGGGAGGAGCCGCAGGTCCTGGAGAAGGTCTGAGGGCTCACCTACCTATCCTCAATTTTCTGCCACAGAGGCATCAGTTTAGGTGGAAAGCAGCCATTTTAACGCTATTAACGTGTCCCTCAGTTTGTCTTAAGTCAAATGTTACACATTTGTTTCAGAAAAAAAAAATGTTGGAAGGCTCTTGGAATATTATCTACATATTATCTACATATTTATCTCGTATCTAACCAATTTATTAGTATTTGTGCCAATTCAAACTAAATCTAGTTTATCTGACTGTTCTTTTTCTTTTGCAAAAAGACATTTCTATTTAATCCAGTTTGTTTCCAATCTAGATTTGCTCCAAATTAATGGTTTAGAAAAGACCTGAAACTTTGAGAACTATCATTTTTAGAGTTAAATTACCTAAATGTTAATATTGCCTTCAAATCAAGTCTGTCAGCTTTAATTTAGCTGTCAGTTTTTAACAAAATATCATTAAAACAAGATTCTGGGAATTGTGAAGTTTTCCACATAAAGTTTCAGAAAATGGGTACATTTTAAGTGATTACAGTTTGATTTCTGTGTAAATTTATCTAGAGTTAAGAGCAATATGTTTTTTTTAAAAGTTGCTCTCTGTAACAGTCTTGCGAGGGACTGTAACCATTTTCATGATAAACTCTTGCTTTTGTCACAGATCGCCAAACCATATGCTGTCTCACAAAAGGTTGGCTGTACACTTCAAATATCCAAAATACAAGAATTCTGTTCATGAAAAACCAATGAAAAATCCATAAAATCCTTCTTCATGATATGCATTAATCAAACTTTTGGTGGGATTAACTGTTTGATCCATTAATGTGCTTGGCCGTGAAGTACTCAAATCTATTTTATATGTATAATATAATATATAATTGGGCTGCACGGTGGCGCAAGTGGTTAGCGCTCTTGCCTCACAGCGAGAAGGCCCCGGTTCGAATCCCGGCTGGGACCTTTCTGTGTGGAGTTTGCATGTTCTCCCCGTGCATGCGTGGGTTTTCACCGGGGACTCCGGCTTCCTCCCACCGTCCAAAAACATGCTTCATAGGTTAATTGGTGACTCTAAATTGTCCCTAGGTGTGAATGTGAGAGTGGATGTGTGTGTGATTGAGGCCCTGCGACAGACTGGCGACCTGTCCAGGGTGTACCCCGCCTTCGCCCTTCAGTAGCCGGGATAGGCTCCGGCACCCCGCGACCCCGAAAGGGAAGAAGCGGTCAAGAAGATGGATGGATGGATAATATATAATCAAGAGATTTATTTATTTATTTTTTTTTACTTGGGAACATTATTTAAAGTATAGCTAAATCGGCGAGTTTGACTAAGATGTAAAGCTGTTTGGTATTGGCATGTTTGGGGGGAAAAGATAAGTCCAAGTTCTGAACCCTGTGGAACACCATAATACGCTCTGATTCAGTCAAATGGTCCAAAAATAAAACTATTGTATTAGATGCAAATCCAGTTCGGAGAAGAACCTTTATATCTTTGTCTAAATCTGGCAAGAGAGTGGAGCTGCTTTCACCATTAATCCATTTTCCAAATCCTTTTTGGGATCGTGGTGTTGCTGGAGCCTATCCCAGCTACTGTTGGGCGAAGGCAGTGTACACCCTGGGGAGTTCACCCTTTCATAGCAGGGCCCCATTACCGCCCCCCCTTTTATAAACTTTCTAAATGTGTGCGGTTGCCATGGCAATTTAAACAAATGGTGTGAAGTATTGGGCTTTTATAATTCAAAATTTAGAGCATTTGTGTGTTTTATGCTGGGTTTTAGAAAAACCTCATAACCAAACTGCAAACCACACATCTACCACACAATTTGGAGCTTTAGTAGACTCACTTGTATTTGAATCATTACATTAGAGGTTGCAAATCTTGATGCATGTTCCCTATAGAGAGATTTTAAGTATGAAAGTCAGAATGCTTTAGCTTTTTGTTGTTGTTGATTTGTTGCTTCTTGTGCTTCTTTGCTACCAAAAAAAGAAAAACTTGTAATTTGTCAATAATCCAAATAAAAAAAATTCTCAGCTTTTTTTGAGCTTATTACCTCATTTGAACCGCCGTTAAGGTCAAATTCATGATTGTTTTGTGTGTTTTAGGAGCGTCTGGAGTCGCTGGTGTTCGGTCTGTTGCGGCAAAGGAAGCTGGACTTTCTGGATATTTACAGTGAGGAGATGATCATAGCTGCTAAAGCCATCGTCGCACAGGTACGTCTGCAGTCACTAAACTGCACATATGAACTTGTTTCAGAACAATTCACTAAAAAAACCCTGTTTGTTCTGCAGTGTGTGGCAGACAGTGTTGTGCACATTGAAGAAATTGACACTGAAGTCGTTACTAAGTAAGTCTCTTTATTTACGCATTCTTGACATTTGAAAGACTGAAATGTTCCTGATATACAAAAATATGCAAGAGTTAAAAATGACACAGATGTGACTGATCCAGAGTTTATTCTGATGAGCGATTAACCATAATCTTGTCAAGCCTCTGTTATTTTGAAGCATTTTCATAGTTTAGATCCTGTTACACGTCATTAAACAAATCAACACAGGCGTGTGACTGTGCTGGCTTTGACGAGCTTAAAAGCTTTAACGTCATTCTCCCTTCATGATTTATTTTGTTGCAGTTTCTTGAAGTTTCAGTAAATCATTAATTTCTTGCATCCTCAGTTTAATAGCGGGAATTTGTTACTTATTCTGCAGGTGGAATCTTTTTTCCCTTTATAAATATTTAATTTAATTAAAAAAAAAATTTGTGACTGAAATCTTTAATTTCATTCATTTCCGTTGACCCGTGCCTTCAAGGTTAACAAATCAAAATTTACCAACAAAGTCGCTGAATTTTTTTTTTCTAACCAAACTCTTGGACACTTGTGCGACAATGATGATGGTTTTCAAAAACATTCATGCTCTGACATGTTTGCAGTTTAAGAAAACTGAAAGTGTTTGTGAACACTGTAAACAAAGACTCTTCAGGACAAAAAAAAAAACAAATGTTCTTATCTAATGAGGAAATGGTTGTTTGCTGTTCTCAGGCTAGCCGACCAGATGCGTCTGATGGCGTTTCCTCAGTGGTTCGAACTGCTGAAAAACATCTTTGAGTGTTTCCTTCTCTTCCTGCAGAGAATCAAGGTCAGTGAACGCACCACAGTAATCTCCTTGACTGCATATTAGTTAAAGCAAAGCAAAACGTTTTGTTCTGGTAGCAACTGTTTGTGAAACTTTTTGCAATGTCTGCTGTTCACATGTTTGTCGATCAGGCTACTTCAAGTGTCATCAGAAATGTGGTTCTGGAGGCTTTGGACTCAAACCAGAAGAACCGGCTGCTGGCTGAAGCTAGTTCAGCAGCGTCCAGCTGTGAGGTTTCCCAGGATCTTCTGAAGGGAGAGGCTGAGCTGGCGTACCTCACCCACGACGGCTTATTCATCAGTGACGCCTTGAATGACGCCCGACAGCAGCAGGCGGGTCAGGATCAGAACTCTACAGCTAGCTCCAGGATCAAACAGAGCCGGGACGAATCTGCCGGCAGCATCCCGGCTTCTGGGGTCTCAGAGATTTCTGTCAGCAGAGAGCAAAGCCTAATGTAAGTGATTTATCCCCTCGTTTTCGTTTGTTCTCTGGTATCAAACTTTGGACAGACAGGAATCCCTTTTTTGAACACTATATTATGTTAGCACTTGTTTTTTTTATGTTTGTTTTTCTGAAACTGAAACCTGCTGGGTTCATGTCTGCCCACTCGATGTTCACCCGGGTCAGATTTGTTTTACTAAAACAAGCCACAAGAGTTAGCTATAAAACTAGCAGAATGCTAACCTCAAGGACTCAAGTTTGATCACCTCATTGACTCATCTGTCCTCTTTCATCCACGATGCGCAAAAAAACAAAACTGGTTTACAACTTTTAAATTAAACAACAGCTGAGTTCTGCAGAAAGAGTCTTTCATTAGATTTTGAAAAAAAAACACCTTAAATGTTTAAATGAAAAAACAAAAAAATGTTTTCAGCAGATTTGTGCGGAAATGTCGGACTACCAAACAATTGGGAGCTCAATGGCTGAGTGGACCCAAAGAAAGAAAATGTTGCCACTTTTTAACTTTAAGAGCACAGGAGAAATGGAAAAAATGTGAATTCCTTCACGTGTGGCTGAAAACCAAAGAATTCAGAACATTTAAGAAGCCACAGTAAATCGATTTAAATGAGCTGGGAAAGAAAAGCAGATTTTCTCTGGTGTCATGCTGCTAATAATATATATATTGTTTTAGTAAAGATGTTTCTAAAACTAAAATAAATCCAGACTGCTCATGGATCAGGTGATAATCACATTTAATCCGTTAAGAAAAAATAATAGAAAAATCGAATGAACTCATAATGTTGGGTAAGAATCAGAACCAAAAATAACCTACAATATTTGTAGCAACACCTCTTCTTTCTTGAACTTTTAATCAGTAGGAAGATTATATTTGTATTTATGGAAAAAAAGACCAAAACTAATCCCAAATCAACCACTCTTTTAACTCACTCTTGTTCAAATAAAGATCAGGTAATCTGGACTTGTTGTAGTCTCTGTGTGTGAACACCAGATTTGCGTTATTCCATTTCAATAAGTCAAATGATGAAGTAAATATTTATTTCTATAGCATCTTTCTCAGATAAAGTCACAGAGTCTGTCAATCCCACAATACAGACTAAACAAAGATCAGGTCACAATAACAGACAAAATTAGATCAACTAAAAGCCCTTCTGAAAAAACGTCTAGACGCGACTTTTAAAACACTCAGCAGAGTGGAGAGCACAGAGAAATGATGTGTGAATAGATCAAAATACCACTTTGGGGTTGTTTTCATGAGGAACTAACATTATAATAAACTTAAAAGCTAAAAAAAATCTTAAACTTAGAATATTTTACTCTTGAATAAATCTCTTAATAAGACAGAAAATAAGACAATTTTTCTTCTAACAAGGAAGTTTTTACTTTAAAATTTAATTTTCTCAGTGCAATCAGCTTTAGGTTTAGAAAGGAACATGCAGTTCACCACATTTCAGCAGTGACACCTGAGTCATTGATGTGGCTGATGAGCTTTAGATCAGAAAGAAGTGAAGACGGATCGAGTCAAGCTGTTTGTGCTTCTGTTCAGGTCGGGTGATAGCTTGATGCCCACAGAGGCGGAGCTGAACCGCGTGTTAAGCCACATCCAGGAGCTGCTGTACACGGCGTCCGACGTCAGCCACGATCGCTGCGTTAAAGTTCTCACAGCCAGAGCACGGGTAGGAGGAGCGTCGCCGACCGCTGGTCAGACTCTGGGGAGTCTCGGTTCAATTCTAATTTTTCTTGCTTCCGACAGGACGGCTCCCTGGAGCGCCTGAGCTCGGCTGAGTTTGTGTGTCTGTCGCAGACGATTGAAGGTTTCGTCAGAGACACGGAGGATCTCTGCGGCAGGAGGAGCGTCTCCCTGCGGGGGGCGCTGCAGAGTCAGGCCAACCGCTTTGTCCACCGCTTCCATGAAGAACGCAAAACCAAACTCAGGTATCCTCTGGCTCTGATTGGAAGCTAAAATATGTTTATTTTGCTTATAAATATTCAAAGCCAAAATATTTGAATGAATTTCTCGGTTGTGCTCCTGCAGCCTCCTTCTCGATAACGAGCGCTGGAAGCAGGCGGAGGTCCCAGCTGAGTTTCAGGATCTGGTAAACTCCATCGCTGATGGCAGGATAACACTACCAGAGCGCAAAACCTCAGGTGACCACCAACACTTTGACCATTTCCACAACAGTCCACAAAAAAATTCTGTTCATGTATATTTTTATTATTTCTATTTTAAAACTTTTTTGGTTAAAAGAACCGTTTTGTACCCAAGAAATTATTTAAACTGAACAAATATGGAATTTTTAATTATGCAAGAGACTTTTCTTTCTCTTTTAGTTGAAGTTATAAACAACAAATCTCTTATTTTTTATATTTTGCTTGTGAAATAAGAACACTTTCTGTAAGATTTATCAGACTTTTGTGATTCAGATAATCATCTTTTTTTCTGCTGATTTATCCATGAAAACCAAAATAACTGACGGAAGTAAAATTGACCTTTCAGGTCCAGATGACAGGAAACCCGCTGAGTTTCTGTTGGTTAACGGACAGAAGTACGCCGTCATCGGGTGAGTTTTCCTTCACAAAAATTGATCCTCTCTCCGATGAGGATGTCTTTAACGGCATATTTTCCCTTTGTGTTTGTTCAGAACCGTTCTGCTGCTGATCCGGATCTTTCTGGAATACTGTCGGTGTGTGAACGACATCCCATCCATCACCACAGATATGCTGACCCGTCTGTCTGACCTATTGAAGGTGAGAGCTCCCAGCAGAACTGCACGCCTTCACGCTCACAGACTGTCGAGCAGAACCTCGTCGGTTGAAGAAAACTCTCGTTTTGTTTCGGCAGCACTTCAACTCGCGCTGTTGCCAGTTGGTCCTGGGAGCCGGAGCGCTGCAGGTCGTCGGTTTGAAGACCATCACTACCAGAAACCTGGGTACGCACACGCTCCTGAGAGCAGACGTGTTTGTCCTGAGGGAGGTTTTCATGTCGACGCTGTCTTTCTGTGCAGCTCTGGCCTCCCGCTGTCTGCAGCTGGTGGTTCACTACATTCCCATCATCAGAACCCACTTTGAGACCAAACTGCAGCCCAAACAGTTCAGCGTCCTCCGACACTTCGACCACATCACTAAGGTAACACACTCCTGAAGAGTCCAGAAGCAGACCAGATGCCTCTGAAATGGATAAATTATTAAAGGTGCATTCACACCGGCCTGTTTGGTTTCTATAAAGAGAGTTTGTGAGGTTTGATCTGCTTATTCTGCTTCTTAGTTCTTATTTCTTCTTCTTTTTCTCCTTCTGCGGTTTCCTAGTTTTAATCTCCCTGTGCTTCATTTTTACATTCATATCGTCCGATTGTTTCTTTTCCTCCCCATTTCCAAGCTGGGAAGCAATCCTGGTCTCCATGGAAATAACTGAGTTTCATAGAACAGGAGGAGTTAGTGGGGGTAGTGTAAAATCATCCATGAAAAGCAACCTTAAATGAAGCTTTGGTCCTCCATGAGGATACAATCAACAAAATTGTGTTTTTAAAGATGTTGGTAGTTGCATTTTTCTCATGAAGGAGGACATGGATGTCTAATGGAAATTAAGACTAAAATTGGTTGTATTTCTTTATTCAAATTGTTAAGTAAGAGCAGACGAAAACCATTTTTTGATAAAGATTGTTTTTGTGAGGTAGAAAACGGGGCCACAAGCTCCTTGCTCCGCTGCATTTTGATGGATCCATGGATGTCTTTGTTTTCCTCATCTGAGCTGGCATGTGGCTCAAAACTGAACGGCTGCATAGTTCCAAAATAGCTTATTTTTGTTGCACTGGTTATGTCAGGTTGGTGCGATAGGTCATAACCTGCCTACACTCAGGGGGTAAATCTCTGAAGAACTCTTGCTGCTCTGCAAAAACTGTCCTAGAATGATATGTTTTATGATTCTTGCCTTAAAAATGATATCCTAATAATTAAGACCAGAGGAAACACTCTTACAAGAGATCAAAAGATTATAAGAGTGAGACTTAAATAACAAAAGAACAGATTTATTTCAATCTGATGTCACTTTCACTAATGTTTCACTCTCATGGCTGCCACCATGTGGTTGGAAATGAGAAACTTGCACCTGTTTTTAGAGAAAACGCTTTTAAAACCTGTGACCTGAAGGTGGCGCAGTTGTCCTCATCTTGTTGAGACTGTCTTGTGTTCTTCAGGACTACAATGACCACATCTCAGAAATCTCTGCCAAGCTGGTGGCCATCATGGACAGTCTGTTTGAGAGAGTCTTATCCAGGGTGAGAGAACTTCCTGACCTACAGAAACGTGTCACAGCGTGATCTGCAAATGTTTATGACGCACATGTCGAATATAATATTCTGCTTACCTCACATGTTCAGTCTATTCTACAAACTATGTTTTTACTGCTTTTGTTTGATCAAACTGCAGCTTCTTAGGAGAAAATGAATAGACATGCTGACTTTTTAAAACTCTAATACTATAATCATATTTGACAAAATTTGAACAATTCTTAAGTAAATAAATATAAAACATTTCTACACAGACATTGATCAGGTTTTGTATATATAAATCCTTATTATATAAACTGATACATTTATGTGGCTGAAAAGTACACAAAACTGTCGCCTTTAAAAACACAAGCTTATTGCTATTGCAGTTTATTTATTTATTTTAGAAATATTTTTCTTTATGTGTTAAATTTTTATGGAAACTTATATTTAACTAATCTGAATTCTTAGTAAGCTGAAAGTTTTTTATACATAAATCATAATGTTTTTATTATTATTATTTTTGCCTAATGCTATATATATATATCTAATGCTATAAACTATATTTTATCATTTGTTTCTATTTAAATGCTACAGTTTTTAGACAGTGGGAGCTCAATCTTATTTAATCCACATAGTAGTGGGCCGAGTATCAATCCCTGTGGGACACCTGACTTAATTTATGCTCAAAAACATGACTGATTTAGACAGCTATGGATGACATTACAAAGGAAAAACTTCTCAGAAGAAACAATTGTGTCTTATAAAAATTAGAATTTCTTCATCATTTGTTCTGTTTGTAATTAAAAATATTAACATTAGATGTATAGTGTTAATCAAGTGAAAAAATAAAGAAAAACTGTCTTATTTATTGTTTTAATGTGATTCATCCTAATCAATAATAATAATAAAAGTTTTCTTCCAAACTGCTTCAAACTGATCTCCTTCTTCAGTACGAGGTGAAGGCTCCAATGCCGTCGACCTGCTTCAGGAACGTTTGTAAGCAGATGGCGAAGATGCACGAGGCCATTTCTGAGCTTCTGCCGGAAGAACAAACGCAGGTGAGGATCTGCCGCTTTCTGATTCCATTGAATTGTCCGAAGACGCGAGTATGAAGAAGTTTCACTGAGACACAGGTGTGTTTACCTGCACAGATGTTGTTCCTGAAGATCAACGCCAGTTTCAAAATGCACCTTAAGAGGCAGCTGGCCCGACTCGGGGTCGTAAATGATGGCGGACCACAGCACGGGTAACCGATACACACACACAGCTCTTTTTTTTTAAGAATCCATACAAGAGAAAAAAAAATCAAATGATTTAACACCTGAAACACCTTTACTTGATATTAGAGCACAGAACTCAATGTCTGCCACAAGCTAAAACTGAGTTCTACAGCATGATTTCAGTGTAAATGTTCTTCAGTTCATGTTTTCATTAAATTAGAATTGGAAATGAGAAGAACTGCAGTAGAACGATGCTGCAGACTGATCTTGCTTAAACATAAAGATGCAGTTTAAATAAAAAGTATGAATCTTTTTGGCTGAAATTGATCCAATTTATAAAAAATATATATTTTAAAAAATAAAACATTGCAGATAAAGGAGAAGGCTTTAATTAACCATTTAAGGTATAAAATTATTCAAATTTCAACAAAAAATGTTGCTTTATTTTAGCTTTTTTTTACTGCTTCCAGCACTTGGACACATTTACAAAGGAAATTAAATTTTCCACTACTGGTATTGACCCCTATTTGTGTTCAAATTATTCTTTTATTACCAAAAATTTTACTGATCTTATAAAAAACATGATTTTTTTAGATTAGTGGACCTACAGGGAAACATGAATATATAAAACCTATTCTTTTGCAGCTCATTCAGAGATTGAAACTCTCAAGCTGTGTTTAACCCGCCCTCAGCAACTCACGTTTAAGGCATCACCGCCAATGAAAAGTCTATGTAAAAGCCCAAAAATTAGCTTTTACATTCATCGCTCTGCACATTTTTTTAACAGTTTTTGGGCTTTACATATAAAATGCACGTCAAAAGTTAAACCATGTCAAACTTTGACCAATTGGGGACTCTGATTTGGTAGTGATGTATGGATGGCGTCCCTTTTAAAATGGTAAATAGCGTATACGTGTATAGCGCTTTTCTACCTTCCTCGAAGGACCAAGGAGCTTTACAGTCACACTGATGGCTGCCGAACACGGGTACCAACCTATAACCATCACAGGTGGTGTGGGGTTCAGTGTCTTGCCCAAGGACACTTTGACACTTGGGCAAGGCAGGAATCAAATCTGCAATCTTCCGATCAGAGGTCAGTCACCCCTACTGTTGCACCACAGCCAGTTCACAAAAGTGCGAACCGTTTGAAAATTGATCATGGAGGAGAAATCATTCATTTTCATTGGATCAGAGAACGGTTGTAAAATAAAAAGCCTGGAGGGAAATTTGCAACTTGTATGAAGCGTGTCACAACTTCAGCATCGGACCTTCATCAGAAATGATCAGATGGATTCTCCTGACGTTAGCCTGAGAACTGCGGTTGTGTCTGCAGGTTGGTGGTGGTGGACGTGGCCTTCTACACTGAGAACATCCAGGCTCTCCGGAGCCTGGAGCGGCTCGACCTGAACATGGCTGAGATCTGGGAGCAGAAGAGGTGATGTGGACAGAGCCTGGATGGGCAGAAGGACCAACGGGCGCCGTCCGACCGCCGGCGGAGGCGGTCTACCGGGGACCAAAACCGCACCGAACTGTGCAGAGCGGGGCTTCGTGAAGAAGCGGAGAAGCTCCCGAGTGCCGCTGCAGGCTCCGCCTTTGTGCGTGCAATCACACACGAACACTAGTAAATTATTTCCATGGAGACGGGGCGAATGATGGTGATGAAACTTTGGGGTAATTTATTTTTCTGTCCTCTTCGAGTCTTTTCTGGACGTTTTCCTCAGCAGGCTGCGACGTTGAAGAGATTTTCGTACATTTTTATACTCGAACAGCATTTTTTCTGGGGTTTACGGCGCTCGGCTTCATGTCACAGGAGAGTGGCTTCTCTTTCATGACGATTCACAAATGACAGGGAGGTTTTTTGGGTGATTTTTCTTTATACATGCTGGAAGGCTGCAGGACACGAGGCACAAAACGCAGCTCTTCACATATTTGTTCCAGATGCACACGGTCTCTTTTCTTTAAAATTATTTTTTTAATTGGTGAGTGAAGCCCCCATTACTGTGAAGAGCCGACCTGTGACCTTCCTCAAGCCTTCTCATCTCCCCTGGTTTCAGCGGGGTCTGGAGCGCTTCCCTGAATCCTGAAATCATTTCCAAACCTGTCCTTTGCTCCGATGCAGCTACAAACCAATTGCATGACGAAGGTTGAGTCTGCTGCGGCTCCAAATCAAAGGTTTCTCACTAAGTGGAAGCTGCATGATTGCGGTTTGACCTCCCCCCCAAAAAAAAGAAAAGCCACAAAAATGTTTTCTATTTTCTCAAACTTCAGTCGCTCCTGATTTAGTTTCACAACCAGAAAAAAAAATGAATCGGGAAAACTTCCGTTTGATTCCCATGCAGATGTGAACCGGATGCGACAAAAGCATTATCTCCCATCACCGTCTGCTTCAGAAGTGCCTACTCTGGATCTGCTGTCAGAGACATGAGCTCTCCCTGCAGTGTGCCTGACTTCCCACTGTGTGTCCGAGTGAAGCCGGTCTGAGAGCACTTCAGCGCTGCTGTGAATAAACCAGATGAGGGAGAAACCTGCCGTCTGTCTGTTTTTTCAGAATTTCTTTTATGTTGTACTATTTTAGTTTTCTTATTATTCAACTGTTCTTAGTGCAGTTCGTTTTTAAAACCTCAATTTAAGTTTTATGTGAATCCTAAAGTGTTTCTTAACCAACAAACCACAGAGGCTCTGCTGACCCATTCTTTATTTATTAAGAAGAGGCCACAGCAGCGATCCAACCGAGTTTCCTCCTCTTGAGGAGCTCCAGGTCCACGGAGAGGACGATGAAGACCCGATAGGCAGGTCTTCTTGAAATGAAAAACCCAGTCCTCAGGGAGAATTTGAGTCTCTTCGAAGTGCTCGCGGTTTCGTTTCTGATGGAGTTTTGTCTCCACGGGATCCTCAGTGGTCCAGGATCCGCAGGTTTCCTGAGACGATCTTGTTCTCCAGCATCGCCCCGGCGGGAATGTCAATGCGGTCGCCGTGATTTGCGATGATGATGACAGTACCCTGAAGATAGAAAAAAAAACAAAACCATTTTAGTATTTTTCACAATTTGTTTTAGAAGGTATTCCATTAATTTAAGAGACAGAATGAAGCATTTTAACTTTAGAAAAAATGATCTAGATTTCCTAAAAAGGATTTATTTTTTTCAAAGATTTTAAAAGACTCATCTATCCAAGATAGTCCCATAAGAGAATATTTTATCAGGACTTAAGTTTAAGTTAAAGGTAGTTTGCCTCAGAATAAACTATGATTTAATTTTGTGAACCAAAGAAAACGTCCTAATTTCATCACAAATACTTAATAAATTAAAAAAAGGAATGTAATGGAATGAGTGGAAAAACTTGATTACATGTGCGTGTTTTGACTGTTTTCAAGGACCAATTTCTGAAAATCAGAATTTTACATAAGACCATTTTTACCCCATTGAGAAATTTGCTTTCCTTTTAAGCTTATATCTTTTTAAACTTGTTTTTTAGAAACTGATTATTAAATATTATTTTATATTTACAACTTGTTTATTAGCTAAATAGAAAATATAAAGTAGTTTAAGCCTCTTTGTTTTAACAGATTGGAAGGAGAAGTACATTTGTCTACCACAAGGGGGCGACATTCTGCCTAAAATTGATTTTGGTTCATATTTTAATCTAATCAGACTTTCAAATTCTCCTTTTGAAGTTTCCTAAAGTGTGGAAATTGACATTTAATTTTAAATTTGAATGTTTAAATTTAATTTAAAATTAGTTTATGGTGGTACAAAAGCATTTGGGTAAATATAAAACCAAAAAGTTAACATGTTTAATTTATCTTGTTTTTTTTTTTTTTAACTTTTTTTTTTAGCATTTGACATCTGCTGCTTCATATTTGAGTTTGTCTGGACACAGAGCTGACAGCAGTACAGTCTTTTCATTGTAACTTCATGGGTGGTAACCTTGTCGTGGGTTCTCTTGGAGGGATTTACCTTCAGGGAGACGTTCTTGCCGAAGGTGACGTCTCCAGACACCGTGAGGTGATCGAGCTCCAGCATGTCGGGGATGTTTTCAAACCTCTTCAGAAACTCCTGGACCTGCAGAAGAAAACCCAAACGCGTTCAGCATCATCCTCTGTAGTAGTAAAGCCCCTCCCTCCTCAGGTACTACGAGACCCTGGTCACTTCACATCACCATTAAAAAGCATTTTAAACAAGTTTACCAAACGTATCTGACTTTACTATATTTTACCTAGCAATATTCACAAAATGAAGTGTGTCCTTCAAAAAAGAAAAAAAAAATCCTGATCTTGAGTGCCATAGACAGGATAAAAAGTGTTTTTTTTCCATCACATTTCTTACTTTAAATATCACTCTCAATCAAACCAGGGTGATCCGTAGTGCAACTGTGTGAAAACAAGAAAACATAAAGTTCAGGTTGACCTTGGTGAAGGAGCTCCCCAGCTTGACGTGTGGCGTGGTGGGGAACTCCCTCTTCTTGCTCATGGTGAGCGAGCCGGCGTCCATGCTGTACAGGTTGGACATCACCAGCAGCAGGTCAGACGACGTCTTCACCGGCAGGAAGCGGCTGCGGGGAACGTTCACCCCCATGGCGTTTTTGAAGCTCTTGATGGCGGCGCCAACGGCCGTCTCGAGCTGGATGACGTTCAGACCGCCGTCCAGTGTCTGCGAAGAGCGCAAGCCGTTAACCCAAAGTGGTTAAACTTCGTTCAAAATATTAGTAACAGATGTGGTATTTGACAAACCTCCACTGCAAGTTTGGCGTTTATTTTTGACTAAATTTACTAGATTTACTAAATGTATGGAGTAGCCAGAAGGGTGCGGTGTGCTTCTCTGTTGAAGTTTCAGTCTTTTTTTGAGCACAATAAAAGTTTTAAATAACAAAAAACCACAATATTCTTTGTGATTTTGTTGGTTAGGGATGGAGGTTTTGAGATGTTTCCACCTTGGGGTTGACGATGATCTCCATCTCCATGGCGTTCTTCTCCTGCAGCCTCTTGATGGCGGGTAGGGAGATCCACAGGTTATTGGTGTTGAAGATCTTGAACTTGGTGACAGACTTGAACTCGTCGACATGGGCCTTTGGGACCTGAGCGATCTCCAGAAGCCTCAGATGGTCCTCGTACTGGATCAGAGTTCCACCCTGCACAGAGCAACGCCTCAGCTTCCATCCACGCCGAGCGGCACTTCAGCTGCTCGCCGCGAGATCGGCGCTCACCTTTACGTCGGCGCGGGTCTTGTCTGTGACCTCCATGATGAATTCGCAGCGCTTGTCGGCCGGCTGGCTCATCAGGTGGTGGAGGATGAAGAGGTCGACGGTGGCTCCCAGGTTGTCGATGTTGGAGACGAAGATGTACTCTCTGCCTTCGGCGAGGAGTTTGTCCAGCAGCCCTGAGTTGTGGAAGCTGGCGTAGATGTCTCCGTGACCCGGCGGGTACCAGGCCTCCGTGTTGGCGCCGTTCAGACCCATGCCCTTAGCGATTGGGAGCAGAGACTCCTTGTTGATCCTCGGATATCTGCACAGAACCAAAAGAAGTCCAAATCCGATAGTTTTTCAAAATAAAGTTTGGTTGAGAATCAGAAAGAAAGCTGCAATAAGACTTCTAATGAGAGTTAGAAGAGTTTCCCTCTCAAGAATGAGTGAGTGTTGCACCTGCTCTGGTTGAAGGTGTGGATGTTGACCCGGTGGTGCGAGTACTTCTGCAGGATCTTCTTGGTGTCTTCGTCGGTGTTGAAGGAGTTCATGAGGACGAGCGGCACGTCCGTGTTAAAGGTTTTGTTCAGATGCTGGAGACACAGAGGAGAAGTCTCACACGGGAGCAAAAACACCACTCAGAGCTGCTCTCTGTGTTTCTGCACCTCGATCTGCTGCACCGTCAGATCCAGGAAGGTGTTTTCGTTGCGGACGCTGATCAGGCTCTTGGGGCCTTTGCAGCCCATGCTGGTTCCCAGTCCTCCGTTCAGTTTGACCACCACCAGCTTGTTGAGGCTGGCCGTGATGTTGTCGGGGAGTCCTTTGGCCTTGATCCGGTCATAGGGCTGGATCTGATGGAGCATAAAACAGAGGAGACAGACGGCTTCACAAACCTGCTTTTCTATTGAAATTGAACTCACAAAAATTATTTTGGTTATTTTTTAGTGGTTTCAGAAAACTTCTTTAGTTGTAAAACAATGAAATATTTAAATAAAGTTGTTTTTTTTTCTGTAAAACTTGACTGAAGTGGTAAAGAGGAGATCTGCTGTCTTCACTGCTCAACTTTCTCATTGAACATTTATGTCTTACTTCTGTTCTTTAATCTTCTGGACAGTCTGCCAGCATTCACACTCCAGTGAATCACATCAGAGTTCACTTGCAAGTGAATAAAAAGCCTCTCAATCAAGCAAGCTAGAGTTTCTTTGACTGATTGTTTGGTCTGCATCAAAGTTCAGGTGAGCGTTCACAAACAACCCTAATGTGAATGCATCCAAAGTGGAATGTTTTTGTCTTGTTGGGGTCAGAAAAGGCAGAAAAAACAGCAAAACACTAAGAGGTTTTCTCTGAAAATCTGATTGAAGTGGTAGTTTAACCGCATTGGCGTTTATTTTTGTTCTGGTCTTAAAGAGCAGAACTTCAGGGTTTCTCTCAGGTGATATCTTCCAGCATGTGACGCACGTGTTTCCAGAATGTGCAGCATACTCACTCTCACCGTGACTCACTCAGAATCATACGCTGGCATCCATCCTGGAACCGGCCTTAACTTCACCGGCATGTTTGAACTCAGGACACTGGGAATATTGTGTTTCATGTTCTTTGAACACGGTCATGTGACCCTGCAGAGCAACTGAGGTGGGGGGGGGTCCGACAGCTTTCGAATGCTGCAGCGGTCAGACTATTCTGGGAGGTAACCTTCGCTCTGCCGGGTATTTATGCTGAGCTGCAGGACGGAGGCGAGCGGTGTTCCGTCAGGTCTGGTTACTAACTTTAGTGACGACGTCCGTCCTCCTGAATCATTTAAAGAACCAGTCATACGACAGAAAACCTTCAATGAAGGAAAACGTGTTCTGCACGTGAGCTCAGGTTGTTCCTGTCCTGAAGAGGAGCTGCTGCATCTCACAGACCTCAGAGAGAAGCTTTCAGGAGCACAAAAACAGAGGGTTGGGTTTGAAAATATTAGAGAGATATTATCAAGAAAAAACAAACTGCTTTTTTTTTTTTAAATGTTTTATGTTCCTGTAAAACAAATGTTTCCTTTCTACTAATTTTTTATACACTCAATCAATTCTAAAAACTATAACAAGACGTGGAATAAAACAGGAAGAAAAAGGTCAATTATACCATTACTTTCTCCAAATTTTTAATCAAAACTTTACAAACAACCTTTTTTAAATTCAGTTTTCTACTTTTTTTGAGTATTTTAACCGTTTTTTTTACTAAGAGACAGTAAATATACTCCACATTATTGTCCATATAGCTACTATTTAATTCAAACATACATTTGTTTCAAGTTTTGGTTCTTAAACATCAACTTCCTTCTAGAATTCTGATTTACTATTTTACCTTTTTCTATGATCTTCCTGTTTGTGAATAATTAAAAAATGTAATTTGAAAACTTCTTGTTTTGTGCATAAAAGTCAGGGTTCCAAGTTAATGTTGAGACCTTTTTAAAGACAACTATATCAAAAACTAAGACCAAATTGTTACCATATTTCCCTTTGTGTTCATTTATTCCAATTTTAGATTAAAACTGTAGCTTCCTATCTTGTTGTTTGTGGTCTGTGCCATCCATGATGCTTTAACACACTTCTTTTTCTTCTTCTTTTTTTTAACCGGCGGTTTAAAATTTTTTCGGTTTTAATTCTGCGTATTGGTTCATACTGGTTCTACTTTCGTTTATTTACCCTATTTTATCCAAAGAATTGTTAATATTTAACAAAAAATGTGAAACTGAGAGATTTCTCTTTTTTTACATGTTTAATTACTCTTTTACTATTGTATAAATCTGTATTTTTTTGCTGTAAGGCGACCTTGAGTTCCTTGAGAGGCGCCCAACAAACAAATTGTATTATAATGATCATTTAAATCAGGACAATTTTTAAGGATCAAATATCAAAATTCAAGACATTTTTTGGGCTTTGTAAGATATTCTTTCCAAATTCATACATTTGTTGCCTTTAAGACTTTTAATGCTGATTCATGTTAGTTCAGTTTCCTCAAAACTTCAATCTAAAATGTTGGAGCTCTTTTGTAATCAAATATAAACTAGATTTTTCTGGTCTTTTTAAACCCAAACAGAACCACAGGGACCAAAAATAATTCAATATTTAACTTTATTTTTGTGCAAACTAAACGTTGATGTTGATTTAATCTAATTCCCGTAAAACAAGAAAATTAGAAGCAGATTTTATAAATTAAGCTTTTTCCACAAGATTCTTTCTTACCAACAGATGTGAAATAATTTGAATGGCTTTGTGGGGAAATGAAAGTGAAAAAGTTGAGAAAACCTTAACAGCAGAACTGTTACATAACTTTAGATTAAATACTAAATCAGTGGCGTTCTCTTTCTATTTACATTTGGGGAAAGCCTTGCATAACTCTGCAGCCTGTGGAGTTCGCTCAGTCAAACTCGGCTGTTCTGACGTCTGAACCCGGATCCGTGTTGACTCACTGGGCTGCAACGTGAAGCCCGGTAAATAGGGACAGCAGGTTATCTGGAGCTTACCGAGTCCTCAGGCGGACGGTTGATTTTGGCCCAGTCGACTGAAGGACCTTTGACCTGCAGGAATCTGTGGAAGAGCTTCTTGAAGCCGTCAAAGTCTTTCCTGGAGATCTGGAAGAGAAAGAGTCGACCATCACTGCCTGCAGCTGATGAACAAACACAATAAATCCAAAAGGATTGTTTAGAGCACAGAACAGCAACAAAAAACTCAAGATTAAAGTTCATTGACAAACATATATCCACTAATTCATATTTTAAAAACTTTTAAAAATATTTTTATATTTTGCATTTAAAATGAACAAAAGTATTTTGAGTAAATGGTTTAACAACAGAAGAATATCAGTTTCCATCACTTTTAGTTTTAAATAAGAATTATACAAATGACATATTCACAGGTCCATGGCAACCATAGACTTATTTAAGCTTGAGGCTAATAATCTTCTATGTTTATGTCCCTATTTCTATACGAGTTCTACATATGTTTATTTTTTATCAACCAAATTATTAGCCTGACAACAGGTCTGTTTTAGCTTTATGTTAAGAAAATGTTTGTGAGGTTTGAAATTGTTTTTAAGGGTGTAAAATCATTTGTTCCAGATGGAGTTCTGTTGCATTTGATCTGTATTCAGACGCTGTCAGGTGGACTTTCCTGTTCCGGAACAACACTTGTAAACAAAACCATGTGACTAAAGATCTCTTCACTCATTGGCCAGGAATTACGAAGGCAAGAAGTGGAAATTATGGAAGTCCTGCACTTTGGAATCCTTGTCGGGATAGTTCACGTATAGAAACTTTACAGTTCACTGAGCAGTTTTGAACGTCTGTTTTACCTCTACTTCAGTATGGCTGAGGCGGTGACTGAGGAGATGACGGCTGTGAAGGTACGCTGATGAGTTATTATGACCAATGGATTGATGGGAAAACAGTGAGAAGCACCGTGTACTGTCTGATAAAACAACAATCGTTGCTTTAGATTCGTCCTGTTGCTTCATTTCAATGTTGTTTATATCACATGACCACCAGCTACGGTGGCTGTTTTGGTTCAGTTGCTCCGCTCTCTGTTCTTTTCATATTCAGGCTGAGGAATCCCACAGCAAACCGGAGCTCAGTCCAATTGGAAACGAACTGAGACCACCTCAAATATGGATAGACCGTTTCTAGTACCACTTGTGTTTATTCAGACTAAAAGTTAGATTATTTGGGAAACAAACACTGGATCACTTTAAGCAAACCAAAATGTGTCCAGTTTGAATACACCCTACGATAATAACCATCATCCTATTAGGGCATCATAATAAATGTTTTTTTTTTTCAAATATTGTTATAAACAACATTTTGCATGAAGAACTTTGGGGTACATTTTCTTTCTTTCATATTAAAATCCTGCATTGATTTTCATATATGTGTATAACATTGAAGTTGTTCATCTGTAGTCCTCCTAATCTGTAGTAGAAATGTCAATCAATGTGTTCTATATGTCATTAGCTTACTTTGTTTTTTTTTTTGTCGTCTTTTTTCAGTAAATTTGCTGATTCCACCAGGTTGACACCGTTTGTCGTGAATTAATGAGATTGGTGTTTGTCAAGAATGGTTTTAATAGATATACATAACAATTAAACTTACTTAATTACTAAAGTGAGCTCAGTCATATTACTTAAATCAATTTATATATTATTAATTTAAATTACTCTTAGCAAAAAGGAGCACACTTGTAATTGATGTTGTCAAGTATATTTGAGTATAAGTATAGCAAGTATATGAACTCAATTTTAACGTTTTAAATTTACAACATATAAATAGTATATTAAGTGAATGTCAAGTATACTGACTCACTTTTAATATAGACTAAGCTTACTTGTATTGCACTTTAAAACTTTTTTCTAATTGAAATCAGTAAAGCTTTTGTAAATTATTAACAAACAGAATTTAACTCATCTGCCTTCTGTGGTTTAATGATGTAACACAATAATGGCAAAAAAATGCCTGAAAAGTGTGTGACAACCAGCAAATAAAATAGAAATTTTAAAATAATGCATTATAATATAAAATGTTAAAGGTTATATTTTCATATTTTGAAAACGTAAAACAAAAGATGTCGCTGAAATGTTCTTTTTGGGCCAGAAATTTCTCTAAATCATTAAAAAACTAGCAAAGTTTATTCAGTGATGCTGAGATTTTTTTATCGTTTTTGCTCTCCTTTGTGTTTCCTGGCTTTGTGAACTGATTTGCTGCATGTAAAGGTTGATCTTTTCAGAGAAACCAGCGACTCTTTCAGCTCAAATATTTGCTCAGCATACACAACAAGCAAACAGGGCCGTGGCATTTGTCCCGGTGAGTTCAGGGTCTCCAAAGACCTGAAGAACAGTGTGGCCTTGATCCCAACAGCAGGTTATTTTTAAAGCACCTTTTTTTCTTGCATTAAGGAAACATTTTAGGCTTAGACGCCGTTCCATTGATAAACTCTGAAAGGTCAATTCACAAAACGCCTGAATGTGACTGCTTTCGGAGCCAGCTCCCCTTCACCTCTGCTTCCTCCTTGTTGGCGGTGGCGAGCAGCGCCTCCAGCTCGCGGTGCATCGAGTCCTCGTGCTGCTGCCGGAGCTTCTCCTGGAACTCGGTCATGGCTCCTCTGGCGAGATCTGGAAGCACACAGATGTAAACTCAGAGTCCTGAGAGACATGTTGCAGGAAAAACTAATCTGCAGACTGTTGATGCACATCAGTGACTAGAACAGAGAGAGAAAGAACAGGTGTTAGGGTTCAAACACAAACATAAAGGTCTGATGGAATCTGAGAAGGTTTCAGCAGCAGCACAATGCAGCTTCATATCAATTACATCACACAGGACGAGTCATTTCAGCATTAAAAAAAAAAAGCATTTGTGTCTTTTAAACACAAACTCATCATTCTTGCAATAACTCAAACTCAGAAGGTTTGGTTAGCACTGAAGGTGCAAACTCACCTGCTACAGTCAGAGACATTTTGTCAAAGAACAATCAGCTCCGCGGCTCAGGAAGCTCAAACTCGGGTTACAAAGAGGAACAATGGTCCAAAAGCAGAATCCAGACTCGTCATTCACTGAACAACACTCGTCCTCCTCATCCTCAGCTCAGAGGAAGCCCATGAGAATGCGGCTTCAGCCCTGAGCTGCTGTGTGGACCCGCCCACAAACAAACCGACCAATCACATGGAGCACGTGTGTTGTGGCTGTCGCTAAAACTACTTTAACTGAAAATGTGTATTCAAACATAGCAAAAATATTTAAAAAAATCAATGCTACATGCTAGTTTGTTAAAAAAATTGGAAAAACAAAAAAATATATCACGCTAATTTTATTTAGAATAAAACTTCTAAACAGCAAATAGATAATAAATAACGATAAAAATACACTTACATTTAATTACAACACTAATTATTTTTCAAAAAAAGGATCTTTGAAGGAGCTCTTTCTTGGACTGAGGTGTTAAAGTAACTGTTTGAATGAGCTCTCAGTGCTCAGTCATTGTTATACAGAGCTAAACAAAACAAATGTGCAATAAAAAAAGGACAGCATGGCACAGACAAGTTACAACATGATGAACAATTTGAAAAAATGTATCAACAAATTCAAAGAAATTCTAAAAAATAAAAAAATAATTTGGATGGTTCACACTAAGTCAGTAAAGTAAAGTGTTGGTAAAATGCAGACAAACATTTAACAGTGGTAAAGGTGCAAAATCAAACACAACCAAAAATACAAATTAAATGCAAACTTAAAGTTTGCTGAAAAATGCAAAAAAAAACACTACTTTTACTGTGAAGTTTGACAGCAGACTATTAAAAGAAGAGGAATGTTAAAATGCTAAACTAATACCTAAATGTGAGGGAAAAGTGGATAAAAAGGAACAAATTACAGTCAAAATCAAAAGCCCTGGGTTATAGTTTGGTATGTTGGATAGAATTAAAGAGGGAAAAAAATGACTTTATTTTTAAAAAATAAAATTTATTTTTATTATTTTAGGACACGTTAATGTGACAGGGAAAAATGCAAGGGTGATTATTATTCACGATAAAAGAGAAAATATAAATAGACGAATCAAATCAAATTACAAAAGAAAAAGAAAATTAATGCTACATACCTGGAAAATTAGCAGGTGTTTACAAAACAATAAAACTGTGGTATTGTAAAATTATTCATAATAAACTTTACTTTTTACTTTACACTTGTGTTATTGTTCTTCACATGGTTAAAAATTTTAATTATTGGGGATGGTTGTTCAACAGTTGGTGTGTTTATGTTTAGGAAATATGTCTTGTCTTGTGAAAATCTGTGTGAACTTTAAACATAGGTGAGGTTTTGTGTTTTTACTTTCCAATTTTGGTGAATCCTGCATTTCTTGTTTTGAAATATTTGAAGAAAATAATTACAGCCTGTAAAAACTTAAATTCTAAAATTTTTTAGACAAAAAAATCGTATTAAAACTACTTTTCAGATACATTTTATCTGCATTATTTTTTATTTACAGAAATAAAATAGGAACAAAATACAATTTTGAAATTGAAAAAAATATGACTGTAATCAAAATGAATTCCTCATATTTCATGAAAGTATGAGTTCTTGTGAATATTGTAAATCAAAATAGAATGTTAATCAAGAATAAAATAATTAGCTTTCGACTTAGTGACTGTTTGCAAAAGAGCACAAACACAGATACGTGCAGAGCAAAGGCAGCTTCAAATATTAGGTCAGAATTATCTCAAATAATTTTCTCTTTTTACTCCATAAGAAGTAAACAAAACCTGATGATTGACCCACCTGAACACACAGGCAAAGTAACGGGACAGCCTTAAGAACACGCCTCAGGACCCCACCGACAACCTGGGACGGTGCAGCGTGCCGCTCGCTCCCGGTGGACTCAGCCTCGCAACGAAACCGGAAAATTAAGTGAACCTAAAGGGAGTAAACGCACTGAAATATTATCCCTGACCCCCTAGCAGCAGAGGGCACGTAGGTCCCGGGCAACCGAGACCCCCACCCCCCGTAGACAACACCACGGCTCACACCGAAACCCAAGCAGCTGATTGGCCAAGGTGCCTGTCAATCACACGGACCAACCCAAGGGTTCGACTGACCCACTTGTTACGCTCGAGCGTCTTGTTTTTATTAAATTTTCAGCCCTAGAATGACTATTTAAATGAAAAACTTGGAAATAATGGTCAGGCATTAACTATATTATGTTGAAATCAAAATAGTATCACAGTAACACTAGCATTTATAATTATTTTACTAAAATAAACTTGGTTTGGTAAATTCGGCTCAATGTTTCCCCCGTGTGGCCAAAACATAACACTACAAGAAACACATCAAATCAAGTCAACTCAATTTTTGTTCACAATTTTAAATGAAAATTGAATAATAGCAACAATTGTAATAAACTTAACAAAATAAAATAACATAAAATAAACCCATAAATTCAAAATCATTAAAGTAATTTTGCCAACAAATCAACACAAGGCTAATACGTGTACTGTCCAGATCTCATAAAGATTGATCTCTTAAAAGGTGTTTTGCTGCTCACCGGAGTACTTTTTTTTGCATTATTCTGAAGAATCTTAAAATCTAAATAGATTCTGTGTCAAACGAGTTTGATCCTTGACTTTGCTTGGTAACATTTCATTTCATACCACAAAACTTCAACAAAGTAATTGAATACTAAAATCATCAGCTTCCAGAGAGAACTTAATATTACTTAATAGTAATAAATGCGATTAAAAATATAGCTGTTCAAAAAGAAACTTAGAATATTAGAATTAGAATATAGACCTGACCTTTCTCCTGCTAGTTATTTTGTCATCACAACCTGTGTGACCAAAATAACCCACATCAGATAGGGGAAACAAAGCAACATCTTTGAAGGCCTTAAACAGTAAAATCACCACAAATAGGCTGGGAGTGGAGTATTGTTAGCTTGTGAAATTCTTCTTCTGAGCCCTGATGTAAACCTGCCGAACGTCTGTTGGAAAAGCTGAAAAACATCAGGAGATAACGGTAAAAGTTGGTGCAGTTTGTTATAAAGATTACCTAGTGACAGGTGCAGAAGTCTGACTGAGACTCACAACAATGAAAGATTATGCAGCAGAAATATTCAGGGTACCAAGTTGTTTTTTTTAAGTCTAACCTCTTAAATAGAAAAGTCTGCTCTTTTAAAATGCTATTTGAAACGACCGAGCTCTTCAGTCCATTTGCCAATCCCATCTGTTAACACATTAGCAATGGTTTCATTCAAAATTTAACATTTTTTTTAAAGCTTTGGTTAGAAAAATACATAAAGAGTTATGACACATAAATGTGATACTTCTTAGGATAAATCCATGGAATTGAGTCGTTTTTATGGCAGATTTCACATTGTTTCGACCTGGTCTCTGCTTTGTGGATTTAGGCGGTTTTATTTTGTTGGTGTGTTTTCCTTTTTGAAGGCTCAATATAAAATACCATAAATAAAAGAAGACTCAAAAAGTAGTTTTCATGTTTGTTTTATTGCAGATAAAATGATCTGTTACAGTTTCTGCACATCTACTGTTTTATCTACCAGAGACTCTTGTGTCCAGCGAACAGAGGAGGCCAGGTGTGGAGATTTGGACAGATTCTCAGTGAACCTGAAGAGGTGGCCTGGTGACAAACACACACACACGCAGTCACACATGCGCAAACACACACACACTCACACAAACACACAGCTCCAACAGCTAGAACAGTGGAGGGCTTTGACTTCAGAGCCGAGAGCGGTGCGCCTGCAGCGGATCAGGGAGCTTCTGCTGGCCAGCAGGGGGTGATAGTCACTGAGACAGGAAGTCCATGGCGGTGTCACGCTCCTCCACCAGCTCTGCCGCCGTGGCGTCCATCTTGGCTCGTGAAAAGTCGTTGATGGGGAGTCCATCAACAACTTTCCAGGTCTTGTTCTGTAAAAGAAGAAAAATTTGTCTCAGTTTTGTGGCATTTTGTGAGGTTACACACAGAGTAGCTGTTTTGTCGTACAACAATGAACAATAACAAAAAATATATCATAAATGAATGTTTATATAGGAAGATTTATTTGAAAAATAATAAAGCAAGTATTGGTGAGTAATTTTAGATATGAGGAAAGAAAATAAACAAAACAGTGAAATAATAGTTCTCTGAAGTAAATATAGTTCAGTCAGATCATGTGCTGACACTCTGGATAAAAAACAAACAAAAAAAACACTGTTCTTTGTTTGGGGCTTTGGACTTCACTGATCCGTCAGGATTTATTTTTGTTAATGAGCCTAAAGAATAAACTCTCAGCTTGTAGATGTTTTATTTCATCTTTAAGGTAAAAATGGCCCCAGAATCTCTTCTCATGCTTCATCTTTAGAGCATCTCTCACCTTGATCTGGATGGGGAAGGAGTAGATGAGATCTTCTGGGATGCCGTAAGAGTTTCCTGCAGCGTAGACTCCCATGGAGATGAACTCGCCCTGTTTAGATCATTGAAGACGTCAGTCAGAACATCAGTTTTTCTGTTAATGTCGAAGAGAAAGTAACTCCAGAATTCTGTGCGGACCTCCTTCGTGCCGAACCAGATGTCCCTCATGTGGTCACAGATGGCTTTGGCCGCAGACATGGCGCTGGACAGCTTCCTGGCCTTGATGACAGCAGCGCCTCGCTGCTGCACGGTCTGCAGAACCAACAAAAGCGTCACACTCCGTGGAGACCAGACTTGGCTCGACGTTTGCCTCCAGCAGGTGGCGCACTCACAGAGATGAAGTCTCCTCTGAGCCAGGCGTCGTTCTTCACGGCGTCGTAGGCGCTCACCTCCGCGCCGTTGAGGTTCACCTTGGCGTGATGGACGTCGGGGTACTGAGTGGAGGAGTGGTTCCCCCAGATGATGACGTTCTTGACGTTGTCAGAGGAAACGCTGCAGCGCATCGCCACCTGCAGGACAGACGCAAACACATTTTCAGAAAATCAAACATCAAATTCACAGTTTGTGAAACACACTTTTGTTTGATCAACTATTTTACAAAGTTTTATTGTTTGAGGGAAAAATATTAATTTTGTCCTTTGTAACAAAGCCAAATACAAACACCTGGAATCTAAAACCACATTTGCTGAATTGATTCTGAAGCTTAAATATAGATTAAAATATAGACAATTTTCTTGATCTTTTTTGTTTGTTTTGCTGCAGACATCTTTGTCAGAACCATGTTTGTTTCATTGGCTTTTTGCCCTACTGGTGGCGCTACCCTTGCAGAGTAAAAATGTGAACATGGACTTCAGGGTCCTTTAGTACCCATCCCTCCTGCGTTTGCTGCAGTAAAGGACGTCAGGACGAAGGAAGCGTGAACCGGGCCGTACCTGGGAGCAGGCTCTGTTGTGGTCCAGCCGGGTCAGGCAGGAGAAGTTCTCTTTGGGAATGGATGGAGCGGACTTGGAGGCGATCAGACAGTTTGTGTTTGCAGGATTTCCAACCACCAAGACCTGAGGAAGAGAAAGACGTCGGTTAACGCACAGCTACGGTTTGTGGTTTTGAATAATAGCATAATCCAGAATAAACGTATTATTTAATAACTTATGAGTTATTACTATACTGTTCATTTCAATTATATTTTTTCTACTTTTCTCAATGGGATTTTTCAGTAGAATAAAGATTAAAGATAAATAAACTGCTTTGTTCTTTTTTTTTATTTTCATAAAAATGATAAATTCTTACATTAAAAAAAAAAAAAAGTTTTGTAGTTTGAAAAAAGACGATGCAAGAAATTATTGATGCATCGGTGCAAGATGGAGCGGCCTTCAAGTGTAAGGGGCTTCAGGCTTGACTACCCAGCGTCTTTGGACACTAAACCCTATAGCAGTGAGCTGATGTGACTCTGCATGGTGGCCTGAAGAATTTTTAAACCAGTCTAAAGCACAAATTACATCTAATAAACAACTTGAAAAGAGTTAAATGTTTTAGATTAAGTTAATCCTTTAGTTATGACTTTTTTTTTCAACCAAACATGCTATAAAAATGTTTTTAAAAAAAGTCTCCAGTCTCTTTGCACATGAACTTTGACCTCAGGAGAGACTGGGGCCTCCGCTATGGAGCCTGACTGACATTTAACAAACATTACTACAGAAATGTTAGCAAATGTTGGAAAAAAATGTCAACATCAAAGCACAAAGGAGAGTAAAAACAGCCAATCATTAAAGCCTCATGAATAAAATAAATGTCGGTGTAGCCATAGCAACCAAGTAACTAAAAGGTAATTGCAACTACAGAAAATCAATTAGTAAAAATATATTAAATACCTCAAAAAAAAAATATCACATGTCATCCATTTTTAAAAAAGAACAAAAAAGTTTTTGTTTTCTAACTTTAACAGCACAAACAGCGCCATCTGGAGTCTAGGAGTATAAAGACACAAATATGTTTTCCCTCTTTCTTTTAGTACATGGAAAACAGAACACCACATCCTCAAAAACCGCTAAAGAAAAAAAACCTGCTACATGTTAAAATGTTAAACATTTCATGACACATTGACCAATCTCTGACATATAAATATTTTAAATATACAGGAAATAATTTTGATTTGTGCAAAATTAATCTGAGTTGCTAAAATATAGGCGAAACATTTTTTAGTAATGCTCTAAATTAAGTTTATTCTTTTTATTAATTGTTCAATAAATTTAAATAATTTTACAAAAAAAAATAAACCTCTGAATCTTTCAGCTAAACTTTGTCAGAATTTTTTTACTGCAAATAAAACAGATTTTTGGTAAGTTTGTGGTCAGTTTAGGTGCAGTTGAGAAAAATGTAATTTCTGAATGTACCAGAAACAAATGAAAACCGCTGGACTGTGGAGAGCTTTTCTCAAAGTTGAAAACCCGCTGCTTGTGTGGATGCAACATAAGCAACTTCACTTCCTGTTTCTATCTCTTAGAATGAAACGGCCGAGGAATCGGTTCCTGACTGCACCGACGGTCACATGATTTCCTACAGAAAAACTGTGATGGTTGGAGGTTTCACACCTTCACAGTCTTCTTGGCGTACTTGTCCAGAGCTTGTCCCTGCGTCTTAAAGATGGCCACATTGGCTTTCAGGAGGTCCTTCCTCTCCATTCCCTCCTTCCTTGGCATGGAGCCCACCAAGATGGCAGCATCGATGTCCTTGAAGCCCACCTCCACCTTGTCAGTGGGGATGACCTCTGTGAGCAGAAGTTGGAAACTTTGAGTCCATCTTCACGATAAACTCCTGCCACCTCAGCAGATGCTGATGATAAAGATGAACTGTTTGTTAGAACTAAGCTGCTGCTATCAGACTGGACTTCAGTCAGAGTTCAGCTCTGCTCCTGCTCTCATCTGATTGGCTGCTGTGGTGTCTGAACCAGCAGCCAATCAGGAGCTTCATTTCAGAGACTCCTTCCTCCTGCAAGCAGCAGCAGAGGATGAGGAGGGAGGATGACAGAGAAACAACCTAAAACAGCTTTAATGTAAATGTTTTTTGCTTCAGGAAAAGATCCTGATTTGTTTTATTTTATTCGCATTGGGTAGAAAACAAAACCAATAAAAATTAGTACATCCATAGATGCTAAATAATTTGTTTAAAAAAAAAAAGGAAAAATCTTTTCTGATGTTGCTTTGTGATGACATGTAGTTTAAACGCTATGTGTCATTGTTTTTAAAACAGAGTCTAAAAACTAAAACATGTAAAAAGTCAATTTATTTTAGGATAAACTTTTTTAAAAGAAGCCAAACATTCAGTTTCAGAGAAGGACTCACCCCTCAGCAGAGGGAGGGCGCAGTCCTGCAGCTCCATGACGACTCCGTCCAGCACCGGCAGCATGGGGGGGATGTCCAGCAGGATCAAGATGACTGGCTGTTTAAAAAAAAAAAAAAAAAAAAAGTAATTTTTTAATAGTTATCAAAAATGTTGAGATTTCATATTGATTCTTCAACAGGTGATATAAAAACCTAACTCAAATTCAGTGAGACACAACTTTCACACAAATTAATTCATTCACAAAAAAAAAAAAAATTACAATCAAAATGTATTTGAAAATGAACAAATCTGATTTAATGGTAAATACAATTAAAATATATGTATATATCTAATGCCATATAAAGTAATTGCAAAAACAGGACTGCGTAGATTACACCAATTAAAAAAAATGCTAATTTAGTTTAATTTATATTTACTTCCATCTTTGACTTAACATTTAATTTAATGTAAAAAATCTCTGCAGTGAGAGTAACAGCTCTACACACCTAGTTCTCGTTATCTATATAAATACATAGAAAATAAAAGTTTGTTAACAGAAAAATCTCCAAAAATTGGTTAAGAAAGAATGCAACAGACGTAAAAATATATATTTGTTTAAGATTAATTCCACATTTTTCATTTTTTAAATGCATGCAATAACTTCATTTTTTGATCGTCTGCAGAAATCCTTTATTTGGAGTTTTTAAAAAGATTTTTTAAAGCCTCTGCTGTCGGCTTCAAATTTTTAGTATCCAAAATTTATGATCAATCAATTAATATTAACTTTTACACATATGTGCAAATTTAGATCAATCTCAAAACATAAAATTATTATTTTAATAATTTATTTTTTTTAAAAACTGCTGTTTTAAAATAATACTTTTTGCAGCCTGGGTAAATAAATTGGAGCTTACGCAAGACTAAAAACTATAAACGATTAAAAATGTGCATAGATTTGTCTAAATATATATATTATTACAGATTATAAACACTAAAAATATACTTGTATTTATGCAATCATGAGCTAACAGGTTGCAAATCTCTTCAATACGAATCAAAGCAGATCATTTTAAAAGAAGATACCAAAATTAAGAGCTTTCCAAGATTTTCCATTATTTTCTTTTTTCATGTAAAAGCTGGATGGTTGTATGCTGATCCAACCAGAGGGTAATGCTGTTACATAACAGTTGTGTGCAGCTGACAAGAACAGGAGAACAGGGGCTCCTTCTGCAGCTGCTACCAGGACACAAACACATCCGCTGGTTCCTACCTGGTCCTTTCCGAATACATCCCCCTTTGCGATGCTGTACAGCAGGGAGTAGGCGATCTGACCGGCGGCCCCGGTCACCACAACGCGGATTGGTTCGGCCTGCAAAGGAAGCGAACACAAGGTCACTGAATTAAGCTGAACTCTGAAGGTCAATACCAAGAATTCCAGTTCATTCTTCTCTGAAAGGAGACTGCCACCATACTCCAATCAGGCAGAATGACCTTGCATGTCACAGCCACAGCACGTGACATGTGCTTTATTTTTGGACATTCTCATACATTTAAAGCAATCTTCTGTCATTAATGATCAGAAGAACTCTTAAAAACTCTTTAGTAGGGGGAAAATTTAAGTAAGAAAAGAAACAAACATGGCAGCCATCTTTTTTTCCAAACCAAGTTAAGCTAGCTTGTCAGGTAACTGACATTTTTTTCAAAAATGATTCCATCTGATTCAAGACTCGCTCTGATTGGCTGGCCGATAAAGTCCCTAAGAAAAAGGATGTCAACGTCACTGCCACGCCGCCTGCTTCTATCAAAAAAAAAAAAATGGATGCAGCAGATGAAGTAGGAGCGGCTGAACGTTAAACTTCTGCGCACTTTCGCCGAACGTGGCGTCGTCTTGTTTTCCCTTTTTGTTAACTTTCAACAGTTAAACTGCGGGCGGAAGGCAGATACGTCTTTAGCAGTTAAACCAAATATTTAGCATAAAAAAGATGCAATGGTGACGTCGCCTCAATGTCATCCAGTAATGCACGATTAAACTCACTATTCTCGTTGTTCTGATATACATTTAGCCGATTATGTACATTAAAACTGCAAAAACAAATTAAATCTAATGTTCTTGTTACCATTTTTTCTGCTCGTGGAAGAAGGAGGTTGTCTAGGATGCGCCTGTGCTCCCTGCTCAGAGTCGGACTGGACGGTGGGGGTCACCTCTGTCCGTGTTTTGTGAAATTAGGCGGTGAAGAGACCCGCCCCAGCACGCATGGGATTTGTAGTCCCAAAGCACCCTGATGTAATACTTCAGCTTCCGCAAATGTGTTTACGGGACTCCGTCTCCCAGAATGCATCACTCTGGTTCAAACCGCGCCCACATATGGAAGACGATTTTCTTTAAAAAAGGAACCTTTTTTTCTCCTCACTATTGTCAGAAAGCTGAACGCTTGCGACACCCAGTGGTTGGTAGAAAAATTGCTGCTTGAGCACAACTGAAAAACAAATCAATTGATGATTTTTATTATCTCTACAAAAATACTTATCTTTAATGTAAAAATAATTTTACTCTTTTTTTTCATTTTCTAACAACAATCTAATAAATAAAACAGACTTAAATATATTGAAAAATGGGTGGAAATGTCCAACAAAAGGAACAACATTGATGGTGATTAAAATTAAGATTCCTTAAAATTCTAAAACAGATTTCAATTCAACTCATTTGAAATACAATAGAATGCAGAGTAAACAAGAAGCAGACCCCTAAAAGGAGCATCCTTCCCTTATTTATGTATATTTTTTGTCTCAGTTGCTCCAAAAATAACTGCATAAAGACACAAGACCTCTTACTTTTCTATTTATAGATAACTTTGTAACCCAAACTGCAGGAAAATATAAATTCTATTAACAGAGTCTGCTTCTTTCAACAAATTAAAAGCAGACCACCCTAGAAATGTCTGTGCAGCTTAGAGAATAAAAATAAATAAATTTCAAAAGTAACAATATTAAACTTTGGAATTTTTTGTTTGACATTCAAATACAAAATACATGCATATAGCATGCAAAATATAAGTATGTAAAATTTCCTAATGTCTGTTTTCTGAATAACAGCCCCTGAGTTCTTCATAAGAACTAAGTGGTGGGGCATTTTGACGTATTGTTGTGCACCAGGTATATTTATGTGAGATCTTACATATGTTGCCTTTTTTTTAAACCAAGATTATTCATATCATCTACTGTATGTTGTGCTCAGTCTTTTGGAGAGGAAATGGAGAAAAGGGGCCTTGTTAAGAAAAGGTTTAAACATATTTGACAATGTATACCTTCAATTGGGTCAGATGAATGGAATCTGAAACAACATCACTTTTCCTAGGAAGACACAAAAGTACTTCATACCAATACAAACTCTCTTAAAAGTGTTTTTTAAAGTAATTTTGGACCAAAAGGTTCTGCCTCACATTGTTGATGATTAAAGCTTGAGGATGGATGCTGCCGTATCACCCCATTCAGTCTAATGAGATGATAAAATTATGGCCAGTTAACCTAAAATACTTTTTTTTTCTGCGCTAAACGTTTGCAATATCATCCAGGGGAAACTGTCCTGTCAAATTCCGCTGATTTTAACAACATAATCAAAAGTTGTAGATCACAAAAACACTAGTAACTCATTTAAATTGGAAAATGTATGGTTTTCCCAGCCCCTCAATTTTAAACTCTAGACACAACTCAACCCTGAAATAGATTATATTGTAGTTCCTGGAATGACCACTAGAGGCTGGTTTCAGAAAAGAAGAATGTCCCACCAACTTCAATGTTGAAAACCTTTTTTTTTCTTTTTACTTAATCATAAACTTTGTTTTTTACTTAATAACAAAAACTTTTATTCCTTAATTTTATATTTATGGCAACTGAAGCTTTATATTAACTTTTAAAAACCAGATTAGAATTGAATGTTAGATTTGTCAAAAAAACTATTTTTTACAGTATAACCTAAAAAAGAGGTATTAGTGAGATTTGAAAAAAAGAAATTATATAAAAGTTGTAAGCAAATCTTTTTAAACTAAACTTTAGAGGTAATTTAGAACAAAGTTCACTTGCCTTTGAGGGAAGATTCAGCTGCTAGCTTGTTTAGGTGTCTAGCTTGTTATCTGCAGTATGGCGGGAGGTTAATGGAGGTTAATCTCCTCAGAGCTGTCTGATCTGATCGAGGTTGTGTAGAACCACACCCTAATTGTATACAACAGTCGGGAAGTCACACAATGAACCAATTGTTTTCTTTAAAAAAAAGGAGAAAAAAATGTAAAAATAAGTGGTAATTTTTAAATATTTTGTCATCTTTTTCAAACCATGAGACCAAAATAAAAGAACAATTGCACCAAAGTTTTGACTTTTGCCTTAAAAAAAAGTAAACAGTGAGGCTAAAGGAATGCAGTAAAGGTTTATGAATGAATTCATGTCCGTTTGAAGGGAGACAGTTCAGTTTCAGGCAGGTGAGGTTTTCAGTTACAGTCACCTGTCAAGGACACGGGCAGCCATGTTGATCTCTGTGCTGTTTGCAGAGTTCAACAGAGCTGGAACCCAGACAGGAACTGACCGTGGTGCTGATAATCTGCAGAACGTTCTGCTGCAGCAAACTCCAGACACGCAGCAGGAAGCCGCTCGTTGCAGCCTTCAGAATAAAAGTTCATTTCTGCACAAGGCATTAGCCAGAATATCAGTTACAGAAAGTATTCGTGTTTGTGTTTTCTGGTAATAAGTACAATAAATCTTATGTTTTTAGATTGAGTCTAGAAAGATGACTTTAATGACAGTGAACATTATAAAATATTTTGAAGCAAGAATGTGGATCAACATCACTTTTGTTGTCTTTTTTATCTTTTAAGAGTCTGCAACAAAAGAAGGAAAAAAATAAGAAAAAAGTGAAACTTCTTGCAAATGAGCATTCAGTCAGATCAGAGTCAGTTATAACTTATGTTTAAGTGTTATTACCCACACTTTGGTAGGAGGCTTTTTTTTAAAAAGTTTGGTAAAAAAAACGTTTTCTAGCTGCTTTACTGCAGACTGATCCTTAGGATCTATCAATAGTTTTTCTGTTATTCCTGCTTTATTTGGCGCAAAACAGCTGGATTTTTTTATTTCAAGCTGAAACAGAAATCCACACATCAGTTGCAAAAATAATTGGAAAACCAATAAAATAGCAGATCTTTGGGACCAGAGTTGGACAGTTTTGTTCTGCAGAAAGCTAGCGAAGAGAAGCGAGCTTCACATTCTTGTGTGTAAAAAGATGCTAATTTGGAAGTCTAGGAGCAAAAATGAAGAACAATAAAGAAGATAGAATAATGGCAGTCCGATTATTGACAGCATTGGTGTGAAGTTTGGGGTATTGAGACTAATAATATGTAACTTTTTGTTTGTTTAAGCCCAGAAAAGAGCAATAATTAAAAAAAGATGGAGATATTCAGGAAAACAACATACTTCTAAAGTATCCAAAGATCCACTCTGATCATCTTTTGATTCATTTTCAAAGCATTGCCAGAAAAAAAGGAGTACTTCTCCTGCAAAGTGGCAGGAATTCATTAGAAATTTGCATTTGAGATGTGGAGGGACTGCAGCAACCCTTCCCGTCATTCATAAGTGAGAGCTCTTTGTTTACACGCTCTCTGGCTAGCTTAGCATTAGCGGTACAAAAAAAAAAAAAAAAAA
>NC_050512.1:24485498-24487214 GCF_002922805.2 Oryzias melastigma
GATGAGGAAACAAAGACGTACATTGATCTATTTACCTGCAAAGTCGATGCAGAATGGAGCAGAGCAGGGACCTATATTATACATCACTAATACACTCTTTTTACAACAGCATTTTTTGTCTGCTCTTCATTCACAATAATTTGAATTAAAAAAATACGCAGGCATTTTAAGATGAATTTTCTTTATATATGTCCTCCATCCTGAATAAAAATGCCACAAAAACATGTTAAAAACAACAAAAACACAATTTGCATTGAAGTGGGTCTTGAGAGTAAAGCCCTTAAATAGTGGGATAAGTTTCAGAGCACGTTTGGAATAAACTGAAACTATACTCCACAGAGTAAGTTCTTATGCTGCTGACACCCCAACCTAAAAAAAAAAAAATCTACAGTTTTGCCTCAGATTAAATCCAAGTCTTTGCGAATGGAGTAGGCTAATAGAAGCTAAGATTCAAATGGAAGGTTGACCCCAAACTAAAAGTAGAGTTGAGTGACTTAGCTGCTCATTGAATCAATTCTACCAACAATATTAGACAAAAACTTTGTTGTTGTCTACATGTCTGCAAGTATATGTACCAACATTAAATTACAATTCACAGTCTTACTGAATAACCAAGATTTTTTAAAGCGATGTGCTGATTGCATAACAAATCTTTACAGATCAGACAAATTTCTGAGTTGGGATGGTCTAATTTAACTGAGGGACCTTTTTTATGGCAAAAGTTGTTTGAGTGATTGATTATTAATGGACCTCAAGAATAATCAGGAAAAATTGTGGATCTACTTTGATAAAATTCAAATGAAAAACTGCGGTTCTTGGTTCCATTCTTCGTGAAGGTCAGAGGTTTTATTTGTCTTTTGCACAAATCAGATTTCACTCTGTGGGTGGAAACAGTTTTTCTCCTCAACAGACTTTGAAAATTGACATTTTTATTCAGTTGCCATGGTGACATTATACATGAGGCAATCTGTATGAGGTAGCATCTTCTGGGTTAAACAACAGTGAGGATTGTTACAGTTTCCATATGGGGCTTCTGCTTCATTCAAGAAAATAGTTTTGAACAAAAAAATGCCCAAAATGGGTTTTATCCGCTGAGCTGACATACTGAGTTAGGGCGAGGAGCCAAATAAAACATTTATTCTACAAGTGAGAAGAGACCTTAACATCATCAGACATAGATCCATCAAATCTATCAATCGCTAAGTTAAAAATAAAAGCATTTTTACTCTTTGGGGAACAATTTTATGAATTTTTCTTTATTGTTTAAATTGTAACAAACATTTTAGCACTTTGCTTTGTAAAAACACCAACTTTAACTAAATATTCCAAAACTGGTAGAAAATATGATTTAACAATTAATAAATAAAATAAGCATAATTATTTTTTTCTCAAAAATCAAATAAGATCTAAAGAAAAAACATCATGTTATTTAGAATTAGAATAAAAATTACATTATAAAAAAAAACATAAACTTTTGTTTTATTATGTCTCAGTTAAAGAAAAAAAGTTAGTCATTTAGAATGTTCTAAAAGTTGTTTTATGTATTGACCTTATTGTTTATTATTATTACAAATATTAATAAGAAAGAGCATTATTATTTTCTATAGAATATCAGAAATAAATGGTATACCCAAATGGTAAAACTAAGTAAAAATTCTGGGGGGAAGAATAGAATTTCTGTTACTATTTGTGTTAACATTATTTCTCATTGCTAAA
>NC_050512.1:24487323-24524203 GCF_002922805.2 Oryzias melastigma
TTAGTAACAAAATGTTAGCTTTTTGTTTGTTTTGAATTGATTTATAAATAACAAAAAAGTAAGACTTTTGGGGAATTACTACTACTTTCACTTTTCATTAATTTTGTCTTTATTAACCACAACATTTCAGAATTTCTGTCACTATTTGTGTTAACATTATTTCTCATTGCTAAAAGCTTTCTGCTGCAACACAATAAGCTAATCAGACATCAAAGGTTTATCTGTATGGATTTATTCATAAAGAAAAACAATTAATGTTTTAACTGTTTCAACTTTATATGCACAATTCCCCAGAAAACAGGGAATACTTGCCGAGGGCTTTTATTTTGGAGAAGCAAAGCGGAAGTTGTTAATTTCACGCAGAGTAGCTTTCAAGGAATGTTGAACCTTTAATCAGACCTGCAGCATTTTGGTGAAATAATAACTAGATGTTAAAGAAGACGCAACCTGATAGTTTCCTTCACTGCTTCTCGATAGCCATAAAAAACGAAGTTAATGGACAAAAAAAACAGCAAAAGTTTACCCACTTTCTACCGTGACAGCAGTGTTATCCCCAAAACACGCCATAAAAACACAAACAGAACTCCAAACTCTAAAACAGCACCCATGATTCATCTGTGATGGTGCGTTCAAGGACGCACGATCAGCTCCGTCCGCCCCGGCGGTAACCGAACCGCCGCCGGATGAGCCACTTTTAGCTCACCTGCGGTAAAATGGCCCGCACCACCAGATACATGGACGTCAGCAGCGTCAGCATGGTCCCGCGGGGAGTTTGTTGTCCTCAAAACCGGCGACCTCTGATGCTGAAGCAGTGAAAGAATGCAGGGAGACGGGCGGAGTGAAGGCAGGGAGGACGGGTAATCGCCGCAGAGCAAAATGCAACTGTCACCGCGCCGCAGTCCCACCCTCACGCCGTCAGGTGCCTCCTGTCCTCTAGTCCAAGTCCCACCTCCACCCCCTACCCACCCGGGGACACACAAACGCACCCTGCTGCGGTCAGTCTAGTCCCTTAATAAGATTGTCAAGACGCAAATAGCTTCTGAGCGGCGGCTAAAGCTATTCAGGTGTGGCTCAGGTGGAGTAGATGGAGGAAAACAGCAGAACTGAGAGGAGAAAAAAATATTAAAGGGAGTGTGTAGGCGTATATGACGTCACTCGAGGGAAATCTGATGGCTGCTTCATAACATGATCATTTTTCAGGTCTTTTATTTTGGAAAGGGTGGTGCTGCGAGATTGATGGTCTAGACATGTCCAGAAGAAGCAAAAACTACAGGAAGAAAATTCTTATTTCATTATTTTTTTCTCAAAATAAAAAGTCCTGGACATGACATTAAATAAAAAAATAATGAATTCTTTCCATCAAATTACCTTTTTTTGCAAACAAGTCAGTATCTTAGGCACAAAAGTTAGCATTCTGTATCCATAAATTAAAATTTTACGTGTGCAAGTTAGAATCTTGTCATTTTGTGGGAATAGATTAGTATTTTGGGAACACAAGTTAGTATCTTAGCATTTTGTGTGAAAAAAATGCAAATTTGTGCACACGTTTGTGTCTTCTGTGCCCAAATTAATATTTTGTACGCACATTAGTGTCTTAGCATTTTGTGTGCACAATTAATTATGCAAACAAATTAGAATCATATGTGCACAAGTTACAATCTTAGCATTCCCGGCACAAAAATTAGTATTTTAAGCACACAAGTTAGTTTTCTTTGTGCACAACTTAGTATCTCGTCTGTACAAAGTAGTAATTTTAGATGTTAATAGTTTTGCATTTTGTAAGTTTGCAGTTTATATTCAGGAATTAGTATTTTGACAGCACAAGTTAGTATCTTAGCTTTTTGTTAGTATCATAGCATTTTTTGCACAAGTTAGTATCTTGCGTGCACAAATGAGTGTTTTATGCACTTAAATTAGTTAGTATCTTAGCATTTTGTAAGTTAGTGTCCTTGTATTTTGTAGGTTAATTTCTTAGCGTTTTGTAGGTTATCTTATCTTAGGATTTTGTGAGTTTGTATTTTTTGCATTTTATAAGTAAGCATTTTGTCTGCACAAATTACCATTTTGTGCTCTCAAGTTAGCATACATGGGATAAATTTAGAAACCTTTTTGAAGTAAAAGATGTATTTAGTTGGGTATCTTAAAACGCTTTTTAAAGGGTAACCAAACAGGGAAGTTGGCAGCTGACTCCACCTACAGCTGAATTTTTTAAAATCCAGTAAGAGGGGCGGGGCTTGGGAACAGCACTGTCATCATTACTGGAGCTGCAGATCATGACGCGGGACTTCTGAAATGATGTGGGACCAATCGTGAAATTAAAATGTAATACCTCAATTCAACCTGTATGGTGCAACACACTGACGGTTTTTGACTATATATTTAAAAATATTTTCAAGAATTTAACAAGTGGGGTTAGGGTCAAAATATGTGCAGGCAATGCAGCAGGCAAGAGGCCACACCTATTACATGAGGCCAACATGAATTTCAATCCGTTTTTACTAGTACCATCAGTCTTTCTGCTACATAGTAGGTTGTACAACTAAAGCTACGTTCACACCACCTTTGGAACACGTATCTTTTCAATAAAAAGTCATCGTAAACGCACATAAATGCTCGTTTTTGACTACTGCATTCAAAAATCTCTAGCTACATACACTCTGGCCGCGTCGCCTCACGTTCAAGCGGCCACTTCCAATGAAAGGTCAATTTAAACCCAAGTAACCACCGTTTCAGGCTTCCACATCAGTAACTCTCGCTTTAACACGGCGCTATGCAAGTTTTTAAGTCCATTCTCAGGCAACCATTGAACATGCGCTAGAAGTTCAAGTGACTGATCTTTTGATTGTTAAAAAGCTGAACTTTGATCAATCAGGGACTTGGATTTGGAATTATTGTGTGGATGGTGTCCCTTTTAAGACATGGAGGTGCTGACCATTACAAACATGATTATGGAGGAGAAATCAGTTGCGTTTTTCTGTCATCCGTAATTAGATGACATCATCTCTTTCACAAATTTGAATAGAGCTGTCAAAATAAAAGCCTGGAGCAAGATTTGTGGGATTTGCCCAGCTTTTATTTAATATTTATTTTTGCACCAATTTGCACCAATTACAACCTTTTAATGATTAACTAGAGCACGATTTTCCCCAATCATTACTTTTCTATTCATAACACTTCTCCTTGAACTTTTAGTTTTGCAACTTTCACTCTTTTTAAGCGTTTAACAGTTTATACAAATTTTCTGCTTACTGAAATTGATGGGAAAAGTTTAAAATCGTGGAAAAGTGTTTGATTTTTGAGTTTTTTTTAAGATCATTCAAAATAAAAATATAACCAACAATCATTGAACTCTTCCAATCATAATTCAGGATCTTCATTTTAACCTGGACATGGTTTTCATTACCTGGGGGAGGAGAGTATAGTAACTATAAATTTAAATATCAATATATTTAAAATGTGTTTGCATTAGAATTATACTTTTTAACTTAACTCTGTTTTTTTGGTGCTTAATTTTTAGAGGCTTATTTAACAAGAAACAAATACAAATTCTCTCCTATAGGTTAAAATAAATGTATTAGATTTTTTTTTCGTTTTACAAAACTCAGCTCTTTTAGTTAATGTTTTCATACAAGCTGGGAAAAATCAATCTTTTCATTGGCTATTCAAAGTGGATAACACTATTTTTTACTTTTTGCTAAAAGAGATGTATTTTCATGTTAGAAGTGAAGCTCTACACTGAAAATACATCCCAGCACTCTGATGCGCTGATGCCTGCACAAGCTGTGTGCACAGCCTGTGTTTATGTTGTGGATTATTCCACAGATCCCTGTTTATTTTGTCATTAGCGGCCAACATAATTCAGTGTTGAAGGACATGAAAAGGCCGGCATAAGGCTGGATACACAGGTTTGCAGTTCTCAAGACTCTTTTATGAGGTCTTAATGAAAGAGTGGTACGATAATGGTGGTATCTGTTAAATATCAGAAAAAAATAAAGCTTACTCAAAAGTAACTTGGAAAAAAATGTCTTAGAGAGACTATCCAACTTATGTACACCACGAACGTTGTAATTACCTGTTATATAGTTAAATATGTAGTACATTTAAAAAAAAGATCATTTCTCACTATAAATCGAACAAATTCCCATGGTATTTTAAAATTATAATAGCATTTTTAAAATGTTATATTTAATATAATTGATTTGTTTGTTTAATATTATGCTTATCTTGTGACTCTTTTGATTCATTGACTTACTCAGGAAATTATGGAGTTTATTAAGAAGGAGTTCAATTGTCAAAGGAGGTTTTTAGTGCAGTAGCAGTGGATGCAGTTTATTTTTCCGGGACATATGAGCAGATGTAACTTTTTTTTTGTAACATAGATGAATAAGCTTTTTTTTTTAGTCTATATTTATCAAAAACTGCTTCTTAAACCTGTGAACACTTGATCTGACCAGGAGTCTGCTGAAAAAATCGTGCGTGCAGAATGTGTTTGTAACCAACAGTTCAAGGAAAGTCCAGAAATAAACATATAAATTCTTGTCTACTTTGTCCTTAGACTCAATTAACCAAGAAGTTCATTGAGATGTGAAAATGGTTTTTAAAATGAAGCAGTTTTCTCAGAATAAGGAGAAAACTTCTGTCTGCTTTCAAAGCTCCCACCATCTGTCCACGCTCCTGAGCACAAACATGGCAGCAGCTCCCACCTTTAAACAATAAGCCAATTAAAACACAGCAGTGCAAGTGTTTGCTTTAGTCCTACAAGTAAAGTTGACAAATTAGAAGAAACTTGATCTCAGCGCTAGCAGGGAATTACTTTAAACTGCTTGTGTTAGTAGAAGAAGAAAACAATATGAGCGTTTAGTATTAACTGTAAAATAAATGTAAAGATTCAGAAATAACTCTAAAAAGATACATTTTCTTTAAAATTTTCTAATTATACTTTTAGATTGGCTTTATATCAATACTCAAGTGGTGATTCTGAAATCACTGCTTATGAAAACATAGCATGCCAAAAAAGAAGAAAAAAAAACAATAAAAGAGGATTTATCTGGCCAAAATTATGAGCTAAATTTTAACAAACTATGTTATGATTAAGGAAAAAGATCACGAGAAAGATGGAATATTCATTAAAAAAATAAAAAAAGAAGATCCAAGCTGTAATTTATTTAGATTTTAATGTAATTTATTTGGATTGACCAGCCCTCAGTTGTGGAATAACATTCATGCAGAATTTCTCATCATTTTTTATGTTTTATGCCTATCCGTCCTTTATGTGTTTTACTGCTTTTTGTAATTTGATGCTTTTTTTTATTTCTGTTCTTAATTTGCCTAATTTTAAACTTTCTTTTGTCTTTTATATTCTTAAGCACTTTGGTGTCCTGAAGGAGTTATAAATTGCTTTATAAATAAAGCTTTATTCGTTCATTCATTTATTTTATTCACCTTCTACCACCATCCAAAGAGGTCTAAAGTACTCTACACAAGGTCAAAGCTTGATTAATACAATAATAGATCATACAAAAGATAAAAAAGAATAAAAAAAACATAATTTAAAAAAAAATTGTCAGCGAAAACAATACTAAGTCACGTAGTGGAAGAACAGTATGACTTTAAAACTTTTCAAGAGGGTTTTTTTTAGAGTTTAGAAGGCAGCAAAAAAAAAAAATAATAATAATGGAAAGCCACCTTTTATTTAATGTACTTTTTCCTGTCTTAGTTACTTCTTAAATTATAATAGATGATAAATGAAAGACAAGAAGTCATGGATGGAATATCACTACAGGGCTGCACGGTGGCACAGTGGTTAGCGCTCTCGCCTCACAGCGAGAAGGCCCCGGTTCGACTCCCGGCTGGGACCTTTCTGTGTGGAGTTTGCATGTTCTCCCCGTGCATGTGTGGGTTTTCACCGGGGACTCCGGCTTCCTCCCACCGTCCAAAAACATGCTTCATAGGTTAATTGGTGACTCTAAATTGCCCCTAGGTGTGGATGTGAGAGTGAATGTGTGTGTGATTGGGGCCCTGCGACAGACTGGCGACCTGTCCAGGGTGTACCCCGCCTTCGCCCATCAGTAGCCGGGATAGGCTCCGGCACCCCCGTGACCCCGAAAGGGACAAAGCGGTCAGGAAAATGGATGGAATATCACTACAAAAAATGGATGTGTTAAATAAAAGAGAAAAACAACTTCTAAAACCCAAAGGGAGAAATGCTCACACTGGCCGCTAGGGGTCACTAGATGCACATTTAACTGCTCTTCTCAGAACTGCAGCTTTCTTTCAGTTAGTTGTAAGGAAGTTGAAAGCAGAAAAAATCTTCTGCATGTTAGACACAGTCTTGCAGAACTGGTTCTAGTTTGTGCTTCGACATAAAATCTCCGATCATGCGTGCATTAATGCAGAAAACTTTTTGTCCCTTTGTGCTTCAGTTCTTCCTCAAAAGTGTCTTTGTTCAGACGGAATATCAAACTACTCTTCTCAGAGTCCAGAGACTGCGTGATCTACTGTGAGGATTCCCAATGACAGTCAGAGTAAAATCCTGTGAGTGTTTGTAATGTATATTGGAAAATAAATTCATCTGAAAGGATAATTAATCTTTTTTTTTCAGCTGTCGATGTAAAACGTCACAAAAAGGCAGTTTTTGCAATAAATAAATAACATGTTTAGAAAATTAACTTTTAATGCCATATTTTTTAAAGCATTTTATTTATTATTCTTGATTTTGATCATTTTAATGTGACTGCACCTCATTGCAACCAGATTTCATGACTGAATTTAAAACTTACAGACACGACAGAGTTTTAGAATTTTCATGAGTTAATACATTTAAAAAAAAATAACAAATTATAAAACTGTTAAAACAACATTAGACTGACAGTATTGCTGTTTTTACTCATCTTTTAATTATTAGTAAAAGAGGTAAAATCTACCTTTTTACAAACTGAATTTGAAGATGTTTTTAATGTTATATAAATTAGAACTTTTACACATTTAAATAGGATTTCATTTGAAGATGAGCCTCCCATCTGTTGTGATGTCTGACATTTTAGCTTTTGGAAGTCTAGAAATTGATGTCAAATCAATGTCAGTTTTAAGACTTCGGCGCTCAGTGGAACCAGGACTCTGCACCACGGGCCTTTTAGCTCAAGAGTGATCTGAAGCTCACTATGCACTGATTACCTCAATGAAAGAACAAAAAGGTGTGAAAAGTTCACTGGATTGATTCAAGAATGATCAGACTTCCACAAATGGTTGGAACAAACACAAAGCGAGGGGTGGAAGTGATTGAAAAACATCTGCAGTCGAGTGAAATCAAGTTCATGTTTGAGAAACAAAAAAAAAAAAGTCCCAAAGAACAATTTAGAAATGACTTTATGATTTCACTGAAACGTGTTAGATTATCTGTAATCTTAAAGAACTTGACAGTACCATGAAAGCTTCTTAGTTCACCCTCTCAACCGAATCACTTTGCAGTGTGTGATCGTGTTCAGTTTTCACAGCCTGGGTTGCACGCTCTAATTGACCGACTGACTGACTGGTTGTTATTTAGCAGGTTGGGACCTGCTGTGCAAATCACTCAAGGCTGCCTAATCATGCATTGTCTGTGCCAGGAATGCCAGAATTCACCTCGCGGTCAGACGAGTCACCGCCGGGTTTCAAGCAGGGACAGGCCGCCGGGTCGCCGAGGGACACGGACGCACAAGTCAAACATATTTTTGTCATAAACACACTTTTTTTCCACCCTAAAATGCTTTTTTTTTAACTCTTTAAACCAGATTATCAACACAATGAGGTGTTTGCGGGTTCCACTCTGACCACCCATGTTGTGAAACAACAGCTTTAATGGTGACATCACTGGAAGTCAGTTATCAGGACCAACAGATGTCTGCCAGGCTTGACTTTTTTTGTGTAATTTGCAAAAACCCAACTTGTTTCAACTGACAAAACAAATTTCACACTCAATACTTCATCTTCATTGGGGTGGGGGGGGGTCTTAAAGGTAGCGTCTTATTTGCTGGTGCGTTTCTGCCAGTTTAACGCAGCTCCGCCCACTTTTAACAACACTTTTTAAAAGGTTTCTAGTTTTATTGACTTCAAGATGAACAGCAAAATCCAAACGAATTTTTCAGACTAAACTTAGTTGAATTTATTAAAATAATGTTCAGATAATAATAAAATAAATATGAAAATATGAAAACTATGAATAACAATAAGAGACTTTTTTATTTCATAATTGCTAAATAAAAAAAATAAATAGCAATATATTGCTTCCCACTATAATTTATTCATGTCATGATGTATTTGTCTGACAAGCAGCACTGCAGGTGTGTGGGACCTGAATGCCCAAAACGCTGAGACCTTTAATCCTGGAGAACCCACATTTTTTTTAATTGAATTGTATTTTCTATTTTTTTGTTTTTATTTTTAATTTTTTGGCTGCTGTTTATTGGTGCTTCCCAGACTGATCAAACTTTAAAAGCAAAGGAAAAAGTAAATCAAAACCTCACCAGTCAGATTGGTCCACTTGCTGCTAAGAGTGCACCATAGATTATCCTGAACAGTTTTTAAAAAGCCATAACTCAGGCGTTTTACATCACAAAAAATCAACAATTTTTTTGTATTTATAAATCTATTTTTCCTATTATTATTTAGAGACCCACTCTGATGAAAATCATGTTTTTTAAACACGTTCTTGTGTCATTGTTCTGACAATATGGGCATAAATAAAGAAAATAAAGATTAAATATGCATTTCTGAGAGTTTGTTCAAATTGTGGTGAATCAGGAGCAGATAAAAAAAATTGAGAAAGCTTATAGCTGTGATGTAGAAGTTACTAAGACAACTACATGAAGCTACTGGCTTATACCAGTCCTGCTCCCTATTTACAGTGTAGTTTCTTATGAAAAAGGGAAAAAATATAAAAACAATTGAAAATTTGAATTCAAATAGCAAAATCTATAAAACATCAAACAGGAGCATAAAGTTAGTAAACACCAAAATCTGGAGATAACTGATGGAAAATGTTGTTTTTCTGACAATTAACTTTCAGATCAAATATATAGGCTGAATCTGAATTCTTCCTCTACCCCGACATTTAGCCCTCCAAACGGAGAGTTTTGGAAAAATGAATGAATACAATATAATCTATACTCAAAGATAATAAAAAAATCATAAATATGAATGATGGAACATGTTAGCAAGCATAAGTACTCACTAAATGAAGAAATAGTACAAATAAAAGCTTCTTCTGTCTTGTTTTCTTTGTAAACACAGGATCCTGTAAGTTTGGTGGTTCTCCCTGAATTAAAAAAGTAGGTCAAGCTGAGCTGTATGAAGCTCCACCTCAAACATTTTAAATGTCACCTTGAAGAACGCATCTAATCCACTTTGTAAACGTGCAGCTTCGTGCCTCCGTCTGTGTCCCTATTTTTTTTAATTTCAGGTCTAGACCTTTATTGAGGTCTCCTGGGCACTTTTACATCGTTTACCAAAAAATGAAATGTTTGATGACCCCATAAGTATGTTTACTAATAGCTCCTGTTAGCATTGACATTTCACTGAACAATGGTAAGTAACCTAAAAGTATTCACTCACCTGCCTTGACTCATACATGAACTGAAGTACCATCCCATTCCTAACCCATAGAGTTAAGTAGGATGTTGATTAACCCTTTGCAGCTATTACTCAATTCTTCTGGGAAGGCGTGTTTTTATTGGAATTTTTGTCCATTCTTCCTAAAGCGCATTGGTCAGGTCACACTGATGTTGGTGGAGAAGGTCTGGCTCTCAGTCTCTGCTCTAATTCATCCTAAAAATGTTCTATGGGGTTTAGGTCAGGACTCTGTGCAGGCCAGTCCAGTTCACCCACACCAGACTCTGTCTTCCATGTCTTTATGGACTTTGCTTTGTGCTCTGGTGCACAGTCATGTTGGAAGAGGAAGGGTCTGCTCCAAACTTTTCCCACAAGGTTGGGAGCATGGAATTGTCCAAAATTGTTTGGTATCCTGAAGCATTCAAAGTTCATTTCACTGGATCTAAAGGGCCAAACCCAACTCCTGAAAAACAAGCCCACACCATCATTCCTCCTCCACCAAATTTCACACTCGACACAATACAGTCTGAAATGTCCCCTTCTCCTGCAACCTCCAAACCCAAACTGGTCCATCAGATTTCCAGATGGAAAAGTGTGATTTCTCCCTCCAGAGAAGGCGTCTCCACTGCCCTAGAGTCTAGTGTTGTCGTGCTTTAACCACTGGATCTTTGCATTCCACTTGGTGATGTGTGGTTTGGATGCAGCTGCTCAGCCATGGAAACTCATTCCATGAAGCTCTCTGCGTTCTGTACTTAGGCTAATCTGAAGGTCACATGAAAGTTGGAGCTTTGTAGCAATTGGCTGTGCAGAAAGTTGGTGACCTCCTTGCACTTCAGCATCCGCTGACCCCTCTCCATCAGTTTACCACCACTGATGGATAAGTGATCCTCTGATCTGAGGTCAACCACTCTTCTACTCCCCCACATTGAGTTCTATAAAGAGTATTGTGCACTAGGGGTGTAACAATTCATTTTAAAAACGATTTGATTGACATTATAAATTGTGGTCGCTGATACGATTTACAGTCAATTTAGGTTCATTTAGAATGACAAATTACGGATCTAAAATCGTTGGACTGTAATGACGAGTTGATGTATTTTTTATTTATTTTTTGCTGACATCACATGAGTGGGATGGCACTTAGTCATTTTTTACGTTTTATTAATATAAACCTGCCATACCTCAATCCAAATGGCATCACTGCTCCTAAAGTAAGTCGATTGATTTTTTTTTCTTTTTTCTCTTGCTCTTCATCTAATTACTTTAAACCGGTTGAAGAGGAAAATACATCTATTGTTGTGACAGATGTTTGGTTGTTGTGTTGTAAAACGCAGTCTAATCTACCACCTCATCTTACTTGAGTATTACATTGCAAAAAATTGCATCCTCATGCTTTTTATTGTAAGCAGATGAATCAGCTGTAACTTACAGTGCAGGCCACCAAATTCTATTTTTGCAAATGAAAGTGACTCCCTCGGCTCTGTGTCGGCTGCAGTAATGATGAGCCGATCATAATGAGTGTCGTTTTTTCTCTTCAGGCTCCCACTCCATCTTTGACAGCTGACGAGGAGACAAAACGCAGCAGCGGGGAGCTGACATGACACGTTAGCTGTAACCTGTGCGATGGAGGCATGCATGGCCCGGCCTGTTTGCCACATCTCTCATTACCCCGTATTGTCTGTCATCTCTGCCCTCCGCTTTAACTGTCAGTCAGTGGCAAATGCCTAAGGAAGGGGTTGACTCTTCAGACACACACAACATGAGCACATGGAAACATGAATATAACAACTTAATTTATGAAATTTTGCCTATGTTGGCTTGATAAATCAGAAAGATGTATTTTATTTTAGATTATAAAATTTGATAGTTGTGCATAAGTTTAAATGTTTTTTTTCTAAATGCATTTATTTGCTGTTCACCAAAAGTATAGTCTACCAATATTGATTATAACTTTCAAACCAGGTTAGAAAACTCAACAGTATCTTTACAATTTATCAAGTTGTTTAACTATAAGGAAGAAAATTCTGGCTTTGATCAGTTTTTAAAACCGCTTGATTTTTTCAAACAATTTGATCTGGATGTTTGTTTTTTCTCCTGAGTCTGCTACGTGTAAAAACAAACCAAACAGAACAAATGAGTGAATTTTATCAGTCTTTCCCATTGACTGTAGATAGAAAACTGGACTAAGTGACCCCTCCCCCCCGGTGTTCCAAACAGGAAGTAACTACTAGCTCCATGAATCCAAAATCATAGACTTCTGTTGAGAAATAAACACCTATTACACAGTCGTTATATTTTTCAGAAAAAACATTCTTGCTCTGATATTTCTCTATAGCACAAGTTTAAATCACAAACTGGCCAATCAGATGCCTCAATAAAAGTAGGCGGTGCCTGCTGGCCCCCACCTCCATCATTCAAAACGTTTGATTGGCAGATTCTCCTTAAGCCCCCTGTTGAGTGGTAGGGGTGTGGACTTTACCACGATCTCACTTCTGATTGGTGAGAGTAGTTGCCACATAAACGATGACTCAGACTGACTTGGACCAATCGCTGCTCACCGATATCATCTGGTTCCAACATGGCGGTATCCGTATCACAAAAAAAGTGGTAAGTAAAATGACTTAATTTGGTTGGTGCCCAAAATAAGCCATTTTCTGTGGGCGATGTCACCAATGAGGTATATCACTAGAGATGGCATGCTAGCTAGCGATTAACCCCATTGGATGTCACACTCACTCAGTCCAGTTCTCACATACAGTGAATGGCCTTTCCCCTCTTTTTCAATCCAAGTTAAGGAATAAAGAACCTTGAAGTTCTTCGATGTGTACTAGAGTACAGCTGTTTGCTTCTGAATCTCTACTGGATTTTATTCTGCATCAACTTGCTCTTAAAAATACATGATTTTAATAAATGAAAACTAAGAATAACGCCTCAAAAATTGATAACCTTTAAATAAAAATAAAATGAATTTCTCCGAAACTTCAAAATGTATTAACCAGCAACTCCTCTGAAAACATTTAGAATCAGTTTGAATACAAAAAACTCAAGGGATCCTGTGTGTTGGATGTCCAAACACGGGTGCCACCTGCACACAAGGCTTACCGAACGGCTTATGAGCAGAAAGACATGTTGGGTACACAGACTTGGTGATGACTGCGAGCCTTCCTCACTGAAGATGTCTCTCGGCACCTCGGTTTGTCACTTTGGATGAGGAATGTGGGGAATTCGGAGGTGGAAATGAACTCCTGCTGTCGTATTTCTTCAGCTGAACATCAAGGACGTACAGTACGTGCCCACTGGAAGATCTCGCACAATCGAGGCTGTTTAAGGCTGGCGTCGCCACTATATCTTGTCTTGTTTGTTGCGTCTTGTGTGGGGATTAGGAGTATTGACAGACTTTGGAGCGCCACAACAAAAACACAGACAAAAACGAGGGAAGCGATTGCATCGAAGCACCGATTCTTCTGGGTTGTAGAAATAAGGGAGCTTTACCTGATCTCAGACTGAACTCAGTGTTCACGATCTGACCCGCGATGGTTAGTTATCTCCTCCCCCTTGCGTGACTCCATACAGCATGGCGTCTTCATGCCGTCTCCTTCCTTTTTGCCCGCATAAATACAACACCCGTCCACCATTTTGGTGCCTTTCCAGTCGGTTACGCCGCACCTGCGATATCCAAGCTGGCTTTGTTCACGGGCTCCTCCGGGCCACTCTGCAGGCCAAATCAATAGATCCGTATCTTAGCGAGGGCAGTGTGTGTGTGCTGTCACATTCCAACGGGGATTTGCAGAGTGGATCGGACAAACTCATCTAAACCGAGGATTAAAACTCAGAGATAGCAACTGCTGGCTCCTTCGGGTTATTCTTCTCCTGCATATCATGGGAAATGCTATAAAACGGGCTGAGAAAAACAAACAAGGATTGTTTTCGCATTCTGCGGCCTAGGTGGAGCTGGAAATACGTTGCTCATCTTTTGAAACCTCGTCAGAGCTCCAGCACTTGGCAAACCTTTGGGATAATTAAGACTAGTCATGCCCTGCAACTCCCCATTCACCACACCCTCTTATCCCTCATCCCAACGCTCCCTGGCAACAGTATCCGCTCTGTTTTCACCCTTCAGTTTTCCGGCCAATCACACTTTCTCAAACCATCTGCCTGTAATGGCACTGATAGACAGACACCCCTAAAGTATTGGTCCTGAGCCAATGCTGCCTCTCTGTCTGCTGATTAATGGTTAATAGTTAAAACAGACAAATAAAAGTGTTAATTATTCATCTCTTTGCTTGCCTAAGCCCTTCTTCTGAAAGTCTGACAGAAAAGAAGTTTGATCTCTAACGAGCACAACAATGTAAGGAATTCTCAGTCTTTTTGTTTAGATCACATGGAAGTTTGGCATTTTTGACCTAAAGTTCAATAAGGAAAAACAATGTTTTACATTTATACATATTTGGCTATACAATAAATGTATCCTTGATGACAATCTTTTGATTACTGTTTCATTCAATTTTACCAAGTTGACTGAATATTTTGAAATTGTTTGATTCATATGTATAGGATTGATGTTGTCAAACAAGCCCCAAGCATTAACCTACCACCACCATGCTTTGCACAAGAGCTTCTTCCTATGGAGAATATGTTTGATAGAAAGGTCATCTTTATTTCTGGTGTGAAAGAGATCTTTAAAATTACCCTTGAGAACAAAAGTCTCTTATACTTGCAGAGAAACAGAAAGCACGAAGACTTCCGTGGAGCAAAAAGAGGAAGAGAAGCAATGAAAGAAAATGACATAACTAAGGTGTAGTTTCAGAAAAGTAGAAATCATCTATGAAAAGAAATGTCAATCATGATAAAAGTTGAAAACATTTAAATTTTCACTGTCCATTAAAATATGGAGAGTGAAAAAAAAAGTTAGGGAAAGCTTGTAGCTGTGACCCAGATGCTAGGATCCATGGGTCACAAGCTTCAGTTGTGAACGACTAGATTCATGTACGTCTTCGTTTTCCTCGTCTAGGCTGGTATCTGGCTCAAAAACTGAACAGCTGAATAGCTCCAATAGCGCTCGTCATTTTTGTTGCACTGCTAATATTATCTTGGGGGTTTTAGGGGCTGTAGCTAGTGGGAGAGTGTGTAAACCGTTGGTTGATGGGAAATGGGGGCAGGACTACTCCTACTACATCTCTGCAGAAATTATGTCCTAGAAAAAAACACAAGTTTTCTGTTTTTGGCTAAAAACATCATAAACATACATGAAATATCACTGGAAATGCTTATAAACTAAATCAAATATGATCAGAGTGGGACTTTGAATGTGGTAAAGGTGCTCATTATACATAATAGTTATTGTTCTGGAGGGAAAAGCTGGTTTTCGTCTTCACACTGAATCAGTCAGAACTTCTTTTGAGCAACACCTCAAAACTGCATGAAGAAAGAGATGAACGATTGTCTTAGAACAAACCAGTTAACTAGCATCTATGCGGTCTGCTTTATAATCTGCTTTGTTCGTCAACAATATGAAAAGTAGGATTTTTAAGTTTAACAGCCTCATGCAGAGTCGTCATCCATTTTTGAAAGTGGCTGCAGATCATATTGTAAGTAGCTTAAAAAGTTGCAGAAATTGTCTTAAAAATGAGTGAAAGGAAGAAATAAAACCATGTCAAATCATATGTTGAAGTTAAAGATTAGTAGCTTTAAAATATCATTAAATAGAAAAAATGGAAGAAAATAGAAGGTTCAATATTCAAAATGTGTGAGAAGCCCAAAGCAAATTTGTTTAGTGTTAATGTCATCCTTTTGCTAAATCTGCGTCATATCTCCTGTAGTTTTGGACTTTTAAATGGCTTTTTTTGTTTGTCGTTTCACTTCCTCCTTCTCTTGCACGAACCTCACATTTGGTCTTTGTCCACCTGTGAAATTAAATTACAACCCCCCCCAAAAAAAAATAATAATAATTTTTAGATTATACAAACTATGAGAACCAGCAAAGACTATGTTAATCTGAAATAAATAAATACATAACTTTTCTTAAATGAAGCAAAGAATTAAATTGTTTGTGCTTCTTGTAACTTTGGAAATCTTAAGAGTCTCTCTAAGGTTGAATTTCATTAAGTGTTTGCTGCAATAATTACTCAGCCCAGAGGAAACTCGAGCCTCCTCGACCTGCTCTGTAAAAACACTCACTGTTGTGCCACCTATTATTTGACCTGTCACCTTAGCTGGGTCTGGTCCCGCCCCCATATTTCCTGTCAGATATTTGCATGACTGCCTCTTTTACCCATTTTCTTCTTGGCGTGCTTGAACTTTTCAACCCTTCAACTCAGCCGTCCTCCCCGATAAGTGAAACTCCTGAAGGGTTTCAGCGTCTGTGACTACGACCTTTAACTGTCAGCGGCCCGGTAACATCTCGCCATCACGTCACCTGTTGTCTGCAGTGGATCAGGGGGCTTGAAAGTGACTGACAGGAGTGATCTTTGTGTGTCAGCATGCAGAAATGCATAGATTCCCAGAGTTGTCAGCTTCCTGAAGACTTGCAAACATTCTTGCTATAACACGTATCAATAAGGTATTTAGCTCAGAACCACACAGTAGAATAAAATCCCAAAACATGTCGTTAGAAAGAGTATTTCCCCAAACAAAATCTGAAAAAACCTCGATAAAAAAGCTTTTAAAAAAGTTATACATCTTTATTTATGTCTCTCTTTTCTCCAACAGAAGTACCTTTAAAATACTTAGGATTAAAAACTGTCACAATCTGATTATAAATGATTATTTAAGTGAGGGTGGTGAAGAAATTTGCTTTAGAGCTCCATGGAAGTTTATGTTTGGAATCAGATTTACTTTGAAAGGCAGGGAGTATGGAGCTATTTTGAGGCCATAATTATTTGAAAATGTAAAACACCAAATAAAACATTTTGAAATAAATATTGGTGTTTAGCCAAAAAAATGTAAAATGTCCAAAACATTTTGCTATTCTAAAGGGAACGCTAATAGAAAGCAAAAAAAAGTAACTTTAATTCTATATTTACTGAAAGCCAATTAAGACTTGATTGAAGGAGACAGAAAGTGTCAGAATTTGATTAAGTTCCTCACAATGCTGCAGTTAATCCATTATATGAAATGCCTTCCTCCTTCGTTAATGAAAAAATACATGAAAAGAACAAGTACATTTAGTTTAAAAGGACACAAAATATTTATCAAACAAAAACACAGAACACTTCTAAAGGTGTGATGTGTATCAGTATATGGAGTAAATAAACAGAATAAATTGAGCACAGAAATTAAAAAATCCAAAAACAATATCAAGTTTTAAAAACTACTTTAATCAATGACACAAAAATCTATCTAATATCAATAAAAACTACTCATCCCTGAGGTACGGTGTTTATTTTGAACTGGTTGATGTAAATTTTTGTTCTTTCTTTCCCAATATTCTCCTATTGTATCCTAAATCGACAGAATGTTTTGTGTTTTTTTTACTAATTGATTGGTTGTTAAAAGGAGTAGACACTATACATTTTTCTCCCCTTTTACATTTTTTTTCATTATGTTTGACTTTATGACTCAAGATTGTATTGCATGTTTTTCCTTTTATTAAATAAAATGAAAATTAAAAAAAAGAAAAGGGAAGAATCAATTATTGCTGCTCTGTAGTAACTGAATCAAACTTACAACGTTGTGATCTCACCCGCTCTGCTAAACTGACATCGCTCAGGGTTGCTTCCCTAGTGAAGTCGTTGCAAAGGTAAAAAACCTGCTCTGCAAACGCTGCATACCTCACAGCAGGCAATGTGACCGAGTCCTCAAGCGTTTTCAGTTTAGTTCGGCTTTACCTTGAAGTCATTGTGACTGAACCACACCAGGATTCTTGACAGTCAGCGGGCAAAAACTCAGAAACTGAGCCCAAAGATCTTGAAGGAGTTGTACTGCTGATGTCATCAGTAAAAGGGTCTACTGTTGGATGATACTTTGTAAAAATGGTAAAGATATCAAACAAGAAGTGTATTGGTCCTAGAAATTAACCCTGTGGCACCCCATACAGTTAAAAAAGTGAAAGATTGGATCAGGTAACAAACGTTCTGTAATTTGCTACATTTAACATTATGTGTTTTCATAAAATGTTTATATTATTATAAAAAAAGTATTTCAAATGTAACAAATTACAGAACTTTTGTTAAATGATTCAATCTTTCAGTTTTTGCAGTGTACGGATCTTTACTTCTTCTGAAAAAACTCTGTTGACTTTAACATTATTTCTCCTGTCAGAGGAATAAAAAGAAAAACTCTAAAGCTTTATTGCTCCAAACATAACAACCAAACTACCACATTATGACAGCTGACTGTGTGAGAGCCCGATGACTCAGCCAGCAACAGTTTACGCAATTAATTCCAACGCCAGCAACAGTTTACGCAATTAATTCCAACAGATTCTGAAGAGAAGAAAAGCAGCTCTACACTGATATGGATTTAGTAGTTTAAGTAGTTTAATTTTAAATGATTGAGTCTATCGCAATTAATTAATTATAGACAAATTAGTGCTTTTTATGTTTTGTTAAACTCATTTTTACTTTATAACTATTGTTGTAATAATAATGTTTTATTTAAACTTATCTAAGGACATGTTTTACATCGCTCAGTGTTCTTATACGTCCGTCGCTGATTTGATGTCATCAACATGCGACTTTGTAGTTCTCTTCCCAAAACGATGCGATACCGGTACAACTATTATGTGATTATCCTCGTTATCTTAAATGAATGAAGTGATGGAGGACTTTTGCATTGAATGATAAACTGTGGAGAAATATAAGTCAACATATATATTATGGTGTTAATAAGAAGTTGGTGGTCAATGTATTTTGAAGTGTTATGTTGGAGCACTCTGGACCAGGTGTTTTGTTTGAGTGTTTTTTTCCAATTGCTTGAGAGTGAAAAAAAAATACCACTTGGTGGTGTAAAAGTAAAAGTTGGAAGTCTGTTATATTAGGAAATCTTAATAAATCCACTTTTTAGTTGTTTTTTTTTACCTTTTACAGCACCACAATGTCACAAATTTAAATGGAAATACTTCAAAATAAGGCTTTTCACAGCAATTATTAGGTTAGGTTAAAAATAGATGAATTAGATTAATTAATTACAGGTCATTATTAATTAATTGCACAAAAAAATAATCACAGGACAGCTAGAATTAAATGCTTTCTCAGCTGATTCTGATTCACAGTTATAATGTAAACCAGGTGTGAGCTAACTTTTTGACTTGTGGGCCACAAAAGGTTCTTAAATTTGACAGAAGGGCCAAACCAGAAGTATTTTGGTAATTCACCTCTTAAGAGAAATGAAATTACATGGAATCTGGGGAAAAATATGCTTTAATTTTGATTTAAAAAAAAATATTTATATTTTAAAGCTGAACATTTTATAGTTTCTATTTAGTAATTGTGACTTTTATGGTTTTATTTCCATTTTCGTGCCAATTGCAAAGAAAAATTTAGAGAAATGTTGCGTTCATGTGCTGTTGAAATGATCGGAAAAAGAGCTGTCTGACTCTGAAAATGCAAATGACAGAAAAAAAAAAAAAAAAATCTATAATGCAAAATAACTTTCAGTACCTAAACAAATTCAATGTATTTGTAGTGTAACATCTAAGGGTAGACGCAAAATTTACAGGGAAAGTCAAACATTCTTATTAGTATAACTTATTAAAGTTTGGCGGGCCAGATAGGCCGCATGTGGCCTCCAGGCTATAGTTTGCCCACCGCTGGTATAAACAGTCAAAGAGCGTGTGTTATTTAGGCGTCGCTGGCGACATCTCACGTGTTGAAGGGTTAAAGTTAGCTTTAATGGCATGTATTTCAGGATGTAAAAACTAGCAGTAATATAGGCTAAAGCTAGCTGAGCTTAATGGTAGCATGTAATAACTACGATTTGAACTTGTAGCAGAACTTCAATCAAACAGAGAAGATGTCAAAAGACTTGAGTTGTATTGTGCTATTTAAATAACACATTTATAATCTTCTGTTTCACCTTTATAAGGCACAATAATTAACAAATACATTAAAAAAAATATCTTAAATAAAAATCCTAAACCATGATTTTGCCTTTAGAATTTTTGCAATTTTTTTTGCATTTTAGAATTTTTGCAAACCAAAATGTAAAAACTAACTTTCATTAGATTTAATCGATCACATTTTTGGATCTTTAGTGAAGAGATTAGAGCAAAAACAGAAGACCTGCAGGTTTCGTTCTGCTGTGGGGCAACAGCTCAGTCCTGGCGCCACTCTGTCCACCCAACTATGCTTCCTCCCTCCAGGCTCCTTCTTCCTTTATGTCGCTTTTATTTTACCTCTCTGCTGACAAAGACACGAGACCGAGTTCCCTTCAGGGTCCAAAACCCACACAGACGCAACACAAAAAGAGCGAGTCAAAGACAGAGGAGCAAAGTTTGGATGGAAGTGAAAGACGTGTAAAAGGAGAGAAAAAAAGGAGGTGAAACAAAACCCCTGGAAATTATGGTACACAAATTGGGGTTACATGTTAAGAGAGCGACACCACAGAGCGGTTTTTAAGCCACAAGATCAACACAAAGACTGCAGGACAAAAAAAAAAAAAAAAACTCACCTGTCAGCTTTTAGACTGCAAAAGAGCTGGCATGTGTAGAAATGACTCTAAGTTTCACACACAGTGTTGTGATGTGTTTGAGTTTAGATCAGACCACAGATATTAACTCAGTCGATAATTATAGATTATTTTAAAAAAGTCTTGTAAATGTTCTGTTGATTGTTCAAACTAAATTACAAATATTAGCGCCATTTATCAAGGTTTTAGCTCGCTCTGTGAGCATATAGAGCAAAAATGTTCATGCACATTTTTTCTATGGGCATGCTGCGGTCGACAGGTCACAGTGAACACTTAATCCTTCAACACTGGAGCTCCAGTGTTTATGTTCTTAGATTTACTGTAAGTTTTCAACCATTAACACGATCAGCGTCTGGAATTATGTTGATCATGTTAATGATTGAAAAGTTACAATATGTTAAAGATTTTGTGTTTAAGCATCACCAATGACACCTCAGGTGTTAAACAGCATCACGTTCATCTTTATGACATCTTCAAATGAGCGGAGTCAACCAAGTACAATAAAACCACAAAAAATGAAAAGCAACACCTGAAAGCTTAAAACAATTAAGGCTAAAAACGTACAAATAAGCACAAAAAAAACATCAGACAAAAACAGTAAAACTCACCACCAGAGCAGTATCATTCTGTGTCAAAACCCTGCTATAAAAACTGATTTAGAGATTTTTTTTTTAAATGGATGGACGGTAAAGATGTCTGTGAACTTTCCACAGCTTTGGTGGACTAAATGCTCATTCGCCTCTGAGCTTCTTCTTGGACCGTGTTGTACCTAAAGGAGAAGTTGACTGGCTGATCTGAGGCGCCACTTTTGGGTTTAAGGAAAGATAAGCTCAGCTAGATGATTTAAAGATCTAAAAACAAATAAAAGAATCGTAAAATGAACTTTAAAATTCACAGGTGGCTAGGGAAAGACAGACAGAATGAGTGAGGAGTACGGATGTATGTAGTATTGTTTTTTTTTGTTTGTTTTTTTTACCCTGCACACTGATTAGGGAGTCCCTTAATGCTGTTTAAGTATTACGTGTGGGCTGCTTGCATGCAGCCTGACTGTTAGAAAGAAGGCAATCAGAGGGTAGTTTGTGTGGGCATTCTACAGGCACTTTCGTATCACCTGCATACCCCATGCATGCAGCATTTGCCACAGTCAGGGAGATAGTGCGCATACGAACAAGTAGAGTGTAGGGTAAGGGCATTGCACCACAGCTTCAACATACCTTATTAGAGCAAACCTTGCAAACACCTCACAATCCACGCACCACTCACACAACAATGGTACGTTCCATTTTCATAAACTCCCTTGAAGTGGCTGTAGCTGCCTCAAGAAGACTCACTTGCACTCCAACAGGTCCGGACAACCCAAACAGTTGCACGTTACTGAGGCTTTACTATGAATGGTTGCTCATGCTACATTCACACGGGGGAAGTGACGAATGCTCAACTATGTAAATGCGAGTTATTATCAAATGTTGAAGTGGTACAAATCCTGTTCAAGGCTCTTTCTTTTGCAGCTCTTTTCTAATATATGAGTGGCAAATAATGTAAATTAGTGTCAAATAATTCTGGCCGGCTACAAACCACAATTATTCATTTTCCCTCCATTTGTCAATAACAAATCTGAGTTCTTTATTGATCAAAGCTAAACCTGGTTTGACTTTTAGCACACATTCAATAGATATTCATTGAGTCAAAGAAACAGCTGTAGAAACTGGCATAGTGAAAGTTTTGAACGTTTTTGCTAGTTTACGTAGACTTTTCATTGGACTTGGTGGCTTGAATGTGCATTGCTGAGGGTGGTGTGAACGTAATATTAGAATTAAATGGCTTCTTTTATGACTCCAACCTCCACTGGTATGTGTGCTTGGGTCTTACATCAGAACTTATCTGACTAGATGGATCACATTTTAATACAAAGACCTGACGCAGAGGGGAGGTCAAAGGAATAACTTTGGATTCGTTCAAATCCTTTTTTACTCAAGCAAATTGCATATCTGTTCATAGACATAAAGTTTCCTTCAATCATGCAATTGTTATCTTTGGTGTTCCTCAGGGTTTTAGACTTGGATCACTTGTTTCTAGATACCACTTCAGACTAAGACAGCAGAAAATGAAAAGACCTCCTTGAATTTCTGTATGGATCCTAAAGGTATGGAGCCATTACTGAAGTTATTTGAAACTTTTGAATAGTTTGTCTTTTTTTCCAATTTGAACTAGATCTGAAACACACAACAGTGATGTCAATTTCTATCTTTGGTGGCTAAAGAAACACATTGTGTTGCATCTTAAACTCTAGTTTAGAGGCTGGAGAATTTATTAAGTCCTCTGATCAAAGCTGTTGAACTTGAATTGTACTTTCCCTTAAAAATGTGGTGTGTCACGTCAAAATCCTCCTTGTCAAGTAGGATTTTAAACTGGACTTGTGACTGAAGACTTCAGACATCACTTGACCTTCTCCATCTGAGTCCTGGTGTGAGATTTTGTGCTAAAACTTCTGGTTTCTGTGGCTCTCTTGCTGGTGTAATATGTCTCTTTTTAGTAAATCACTTTAAAGAGAAGCATTATTGTAAAAGAAGTGAACTTAAAGTCAACCTAATGTTTGTCCTCACATCTGTTGGCAAACAGAATTTTTTTATATATACCTCAATGTTTAAAAGATGAGGAGCAGCCCTCTGCTTCATTCAGGGTTCAGGAGCTGAAGGAGAGCAGGTTAGGAACAAGAAATTAACCCCGTTTAATGGAGGCCAGACGTCAGGATGAAAAGAAGAGCGACGGCCTGCTCGGTATAATGAATACATAAAGGCATCTTTCGGATCCCTGGCTGTCCGGGCTTTATGATGGCTGTGGTGCGGCTTTGTTCTTTGCAGCTGAAGAGCGACGGTGAAAGCAATCTGTCCTGTAGCAGAGCTGCATCCAACAGCAGAGCGCTGATAAGGAGACCCCCCGGCCTCCCTGCTAGTGTCTGGTCCAGTGGGCTTAGCTATTCTAATCCCCCTTGGTGGAGAATAAACTGCTTTGATTATTTTTTTAACCAAACCAAGAGGAGACGTTTGTTTCGCGGGTTGTAAAGACGGCTCGAGCTGCGATTGTCACATTTATTAGGCGGCGTTTATCGCTTTCGGTGATCTGTCTGTCTTCTAAAGAACTGCAGAGGGGCTTCTCCTTTTTGTGCGCCTCGTTTTCTTTCGTTTTCTCTTCTATCAGCGTAAAAACAACTACTTTAGGGTACAGAGAGGCTCCAAAAGAGGTTAATCTCGCCGCGTGGAGGGGCCTGGTTCAAAGGGCCACGAGGTGCCACTCAGGCTGGGGAGGGCCAAAATGGCAGCCACACTGTCCGGTCCAAATCTTAACTACAAAAGGCCTAATTACTGCGCGCACCCATCCTGCCGAGCCCCGCAAACCCCCTGCATAAACCCTCCACGATGCAAATGAAGCGCGTGGGTTTGGGTGAGATAGCAGGCGTGCTTTAAGCTATGCAAAAATATTCTAAGCTAGAGAATGAAGAGAAAATAATAAGATATGAAAAGTAGGAGAAAAAAATATTATATTTTGCTTTGCTGGTTGTATTTTTAGGCTGTCTGGAGTGTGCCGGGGATTTGTTACCGTCTATCACCTTTCCCTCCCTCCCCTTCCCTGCATCATCTCCCTCTAATTAAAGTGTTTGTTGTCACCCTCAGATCCAGGGTGTGAAATCAAGTTAGCAGTTTATGTAAGAGCCGTGGTGAAAATCAAACACTTGGTTCATCAGAAAGACAGCGACTTCAATCACTCAGAGCTGGGATATATGTTCCCATTGTTGACTTTGCTATCTGCATGCTAAGCCAATTTTCTACTTAGAGCTCCCAGCTTTTAAAAAACGTTATTTGGTTCCCTATGTGGTCTTAATTCTTACCCCTCGCTGATAGCGCCGCTGTGGCGGGCCGGAAAAATATAGGGCCAATTACTGAGGACTTTAAATTCCAAATCATTCCAGACTGAATGGAAAAATAACATTTTAATGAAAAAGTCAAGGAGATCTATTCTGAAGTCCAACGGTCCATTTCAACAACACCCCCCTTTCACCGCCTAAAGAGACCAGTCAGAAGTCTCATCCAAAAATGCACAAGAAGGATGAAATACCCCCACAACTTCACCTTTATTATTTTTGCTCCAAACTCTAATTAAGCTCCTAAATCTTTAAAAAAAGAATTGTTCTAAGGCAGCTTTTCTCACATCTGTGGGACAATCAGGCTATCTAGAAAACGTTGGATACTTTAAGATCTAATATTTTCTCTTTAGGTAAATATTTTTATGAAAAAGTCTAATTAAAGTTTGACAGAATTTGGTTTTGGACTCTCTGCTTGCGATTTTTTTTTTCACTTCCAAAGCTCTATAAAAACATTTATTTCGCCCTCCAGGTCCAAAACACAAATTAGAAGTCTGTAATGAGGACCACTCACTAGTTAAACATGGCAAAGTTGCCAAAAACATAAAAAAAATAAGGAAAATCTTTCATTTTTACAACCTTACTGATTTTTTTTTCACCTTGGATATTTGTTTATCATAAAAATCAATAAAAAGTAACAATCTAGTTCTAAGTCTTTAATGCTCTTTCTGTTAGGTATGAATGCACACAACAAAAAACTGTTTCTACCTTCTGATTCTATCTGTCATCGAAGAAAACTTGGAAAACAGCCTGAAGTTGTTTCTGTTTCTGGTAGATGGTTGTGATGAAGAATCTTCACAGGTGTCAGTCATTTTAGTCTGTACTCACTGGTTGTTCAAGTTCATTGCTAGGAGCTGCAGGAAAATGAAGGGTGGGGTGACAAATGGAGGAACAGACTGAATCACTTGCTTAAAAATAGAAAAAGAATACGAAGAAAATCACAAGAAAGTAGTACAATTATCCATGCAGCATGTCATTTTTATTTGATCTTAGAATACAGTTTAAAAATCAAGAAACAAAGAGTTCCACACAAGCATTTACAAAGGGAAAAAAAGCGAAAAAAATAACTGTTAGATAGAATTACTATAAGTAAAATGTCACAAACTCCAACAATAAGTATCTTTTTGTTCTGAGCAAATGGTTTGTATTTTTTCAGTTTTTATAAGCCTAATTGTTGTTTATGTTGATTGAAGGGACAAAAAATGAGTAAAATTTAAACAAAATCAGAATATGACTAGTATAAATTGGTGCATCTTAATAAACCCTCAAAAAATCAAACACTTATCCTTATTTGTACATCATAAATCAACATTTTTATTGACAATGAATTCCAGTCTAACTTGTCAACATTTATTTAACTTTAAAATAACGTCTCAAAAACTGTACAAAAAATACTCCAACTTGAGTTTTTAAAGCTCATATCAACTCTTTTTCATGGGTAGTTATACACATTTTTAGGACTAATTTTGGGCTCTATGTACAAAATGCTATTGAACGTGCGTTGAAAACTAAACAAGATCAAGTTTTGACCAATCAAGGACTCAGATTTGATAATGACCTATGGATGGTGTCCTTTTTACTATAGGGTATCGATCTTAGTACCAATACCAAGGTGAAGTATTGACACTAGTGTGCTGAGATTGATACTTTAGTTGCAGTAAAGAGATTGAATTAACTTAAGGAGTTCATGCAAGCCCAGCATCCATCTGTCTCTAGTGTTGCCAGATTGGACAAAAAACATCCCAATTTGAGTAAGTTCCTGCCCAATAACTGCCCAATCTGGCAACATTGTCTGTGAACACCGCACCCCGTTGTTTTATTTTACACTTCATTAACAAAGAATTGTGTATTTCCAAGAGTATTTTACAAAAGCTCAAGAAAAAGTATCATGTATCATCAAGTTCATGCCGGTAAATACTTAGTATTGAATCAATACCCAAATCCTCAGTATCGCCCATCTCTACATTTTAATTCAAGGAAGTTCCAACCATTTGAAAATTGATTATGAAGAAGACATTAATAATAATTGCAGTTTGGGCTGGAATTCTATTACACAAAGTCTTCGTATATCGGAAAATTTGCACCACTTTGACATTTTGAGCCAAGCCTCTTCCATTAATAAGTACACTGGATTGAATCGATTAGATTAGATTAGAAATGGTTTATTTTAAGCAATAAAAGCAAGTATAATGCATAAACAATCCACAGAGGTTCATGTCCTTACAAAGTCATATCAAACAGAAAAATTAGGCATCAAATTGTAGATTGCTTTAAAGGGAATGGGAGGAAGTGAACTTAATCCCACCCCATCTCCTACTTCGAATCAGATATTTATACCTTACCAACACAGATACAGATCATTAAGAATCCTTAAATATCAATAAACCTCATGGTTATTTAAATATTGGTGCACGTCACATGAACCTTACATGCATCCATCTTCATGACCCACTGAAGCCCTTTCAGGGTCACGGGGTTGCTAGAGCCACTACTCTTGACTGACAGGTTTCCAGTCTGTTGCAGGTGGACTCACATCACATGCACTTCTAAGTGACTATTTAGAATAATCAATTAACCAATGAGGCGTTTTTGTAGTGGGAGGAAACTGGATGTTCCCTGTGTGCATGTGTGAGTTTTCTCCAAACTCCACACAGAAAGAACCCAGCCAGGAGTCAAACCAGGAGCTTCTCACTGTGAGTCAATAGTGCTGACCACTGCGCCTCCTTGATTTTTTATCATGGCTCACTAAACTTCAGTACCGATTTATTCAAATACACCTTTTGTCTCAAGAGTCAAATACATTTTAACTCTGTCTTTCTTAACGGTAAATCTCAAAATTAGGCCTCATTTAGAAGTGCTCAAGTCGTTTCCACAGCGACAAGCTTTACCTGATTGATTAATTTACTGGGAATCGTGGTACTTTTGTTCATATTTTGTTAATAATAATCTTCTTAGAGACTGTATTGAAGAATAGTCTTTTCTCAACTTTGGCCTTTTGTGCCAAATGTGATCAACACTTCAAGCTTATGTAAGTTTTCCTTTACATTTCTGGAGTTTTTTTCTTTTTTTGTTTTTTACCTATCATGCAGTGGGAGTATTATATTCCTCACCATGCGAGTTGTCCTCTGTTCCTTCATCACGCCGCCAGCTGAGGATGCTGGGAGATTTAAGATGATAAAGCCTCTAATGTCAGCTGTGTTACCATCCAGCTGGGTGGAGTCCTGCGAGCACACATAAGCCGGCGTGGCGTGGAGAAGAGCTCGACCCGTCCGGAGAGCCGTCACCCCCCCAGGCCGGCTGCAGCTGCTGCCCAGACACCGAGCCTGAAAGGGATGGAGGGGGGGGACAGTTGCGGCCTGATGTGGGCTCAGTGAGGTGACGGCAACCTGGCAGAGATCTAACCCCATCATACCACCTGTGTACCCCCCCTACTTCCTTACTCCATCACCACTAACCACCCCACCCTCCCCCTGCAATCCCCTCAGGGGGAAACAGGATCTGGTCCAGAGGGATAACAGAAAAGGAAAAGAATCCAATTTCTTATCCGGCCTGGCAACCGACTTAATTCCATTTTGGCAGCCGGCGAGCAGACTGCTGCTGCTGCTGCTGCACCGCCTGCAGCCTCACCACGCTGAGGAAAGATGGAGGTGCCCAGGAACGGGGAGGGCGGGGGAGGAAAGGGGGCAAAGAGGGAGAAATGTTCTTGAGAAACACTCAGTTGAAGTTAATTAAAGTAAAAAGACAGAAAACAGGAGAAAAAACAAAGCTACACTCAGGCATATGTTAGTCGAACTGCCAGCTTCCTAAAGATTCCTACATGTTTGCAGACAAAAACATTTTGACATTTTTTAGCCTGAAACTTCTCCTCATAAAGCCCCCCCAAAAAAGGAAAAAAAAAACTAAGAAATTATCAAGTCGAATTTTTTAAGAACAAAATTTCCTAAAACCCACAATAGCGTCATATATAAAATATCACGGTCAAAAAATATATATACTGACTGAATTCTGCACATATTTTACCTAAACATGTATTTACTCAATGTATAGAATTATTTCTGACTGATTATTTTTTTTATCCAAATTATTGTATATATTGTGACACTCTTCTTCCTACCATTCTATTTCTCCACTTCCCAGGCTGTTATAGTAAATATTTACATGCTCTGAATAGCTTACCTGATAAAATAAAGGTTAAGAAAAAATTAAACATTTATTTATAAACCAGTAATCGAGCAGCCTAAAATTACCAACAGTGTCACTCCAAAGCTGGTCCTCGTACACAAAGTTTACTCATTTGTTGCTGTCCATTAAAGTGAATAAGTACAAATTTCAGGTAGAGCGAATTGGATAAAAATGCATTTTAATTAATGTCTGCAATTAAATTATTTTGTCGTTTTTTTCTGTCGGCAAAAGGTAATAAAATCAGAAAGGTAAAAGCAGAATTCACAAACTCAAAATAAGATTAGCTGTCAAAAGTAAACAATGAAACTCCATAAAATGCTGCACACATGCTGGTAAATATTACATCTCCATTTATGTAAAATAAGTATTTAATTCTAGTTAAAATTAAGATTACCTCAAGAGAGTAACATATTACTTTGCCAAAAGGATCATTTTAACTAGTAATTTATTGTTTCTCACATTATGGCAACAATTTAACTACATGTGTTTAATTTTAGCATAAGTAATATTATTTTAAATCTGCACGGTTTATCTATGCTTGTTTTAAATTAATTTCTTTTTTATTTTCTTTTAATCTTATTTAAACGATCACACCTTTACTATTTCTCTTAATTGTTTCTTTCATTGTTTTATGTAAAGCACTTTAAATTATTTTTGTACATGAGATGTACATTAGACAAATAAACATGCCTTACCTTCCAAATAACAGAAACGCTTTAGCATATATGAGGTTTAAATTATTGACGGGAAAACTTTTATAGAAAAAGAAAATGGAAACACTAGATCAGCTGATGATGACGCAAACTTACAGGAGGAAGCAACGAAACCTGCGGAAAAAAAGCTGGAATGTTTTTTTTTTTTTTTTTTTTTGTCTGTAGTTTCCCCCTTTAACCAAAAAGTATTTTCCTAAATTGTCCAAAAATATATAATTCTGATGAAAGCAGACAATAACTATAAAATATAAAATAATGCTAATAATTGCTTAATTTTACACTGTATTATTTGTTTAAATGTATATTGAAATGGAAATTAAAAACAAAAACCTGAAAAAAATGTTAGTTAAAAGTGAGTTTTCACTCACTGTCAAATATATGCACTCAAATAAAACTTAAAATTGAATGTTTTTTTCAAATCACTAAATTTAATTGAACTAATGCATGAGTACAAAGAATATAAAGGTGATAAGAGTCTTTGTGTGTTTTGCTTTATTTTAATCAAGTGTAAATCCTAAAAGAATGATTTATGACCATTAAAAAAAACTGAATCATAGAATAAAAAATCTATTGAGGAAGTATTAGAACTAAAACAAAAAAAAGATTGAAGAATTGTTTTGAAAGTTTTGACAATAAGTTGAGATTAAAGATCTGAAGAATGGAAGAAGGAAGGAAGAGGGGAGGAACTATGTGATGAGGAAGACTGATAGAGGAGGAGAGGAAGAAAAGGTGGATGAGGCACTAGCTAACCTCTTCCTGATCCCACCCCCCCTACATGAGAGAGCAGCAACAGTTCCAGTCTGTTTGTCCTGTGAGAGTCGACCGCTGAGCGGAGCAGATTGAAAAGGAGGAGCCGGGGCCGCCGAGCATGAAAGAGGATAGAAGAAGAAGACAACAGGACAAGAGGGAATGAGAAGAAAGGCAGAGGAGGAGGAGAAGGGAGACACCAGAAACAAGAGGGGCTGGTTGGCCTTCAAACAGCCCCCCCACCCCAACCCCATCACTTAAGAGACACTCTGGGGTGGGGTCAAATTATTAACACCCCTGCGACCACTTTAAAGATGACAAAGGAGAGAGTGTGTGGAGAGGCACTGATGTTTCACCCAGTCACTCACTCCACTTTAATTAGTCAGTGAATTGACCTTCCTCACACTCACACACCAACGCACACATGCGGCTTCCATGATTTCAGTTTCATACTAAGTTCATTCACCTGAAGCTCCGGACTCACTGGAAACAACGAAGACTGAGCCGAACTTGGAGTGTCCTGAAAACGACACATTCAGCACTTTTTAAGCTATGGTCCGGGTGAATGCTCCAGGTGATGGTACGGGTCACTCAGCCCAAATGTTCTCTGGCCTAAACACCAGCTGGTGTTTAACCGGAGCAAAAGAAACTCAGAATATATTATTACTAATATTACTATCAGTATCTGTAAATTAGATTGTATTCCAATTGTTAAACATGCTTGAAGCAAAAAAAAAAAAAACATAGGTGGTCACATGTTTTTCCATGGTTCATCACAACAGCAAGACCATAAGTGATCATTTTGAAGACGGGGATGCAGCAGAAGAGAAAAACAGAAGGGAACATTAGGGTGAGTTCAGACTGGAAAAGCTCAATGGTCCGGATTGAGTCCTGAATATTTCATTTAGTCTGTACTCAGACTGCTGTCAAGCAGACATTTCTGTTTCAAACCAGAACTTGTAGAAAAACCCACATGACTGAAGATCTCTTCAGTCATGAACAATTTTGAACGTCTGCATCGACTTCAGGCTTAACTCTTTTTACTGCTACTTTGGTACGGTGGCAGGATGCCACAAGACGGTTACCTAAATGGCGTTGGCTAAGGTTTCACATTATTATTGTTGGGAAAATAGTGTGAGAAGCAATGTGTATCTCATAAAAAGTTGTTTTAACAACCTACTCTGTTTACATCCCGTATTGCCCGACTACGGTGGCCATTTTGGTCCAGTTGTTCCACTCCGAGCAGAGTCTATTCAGACTGAGGAAACTCAGGGTGAACCGGAGCTCAGTCCAATTGGTAACATACCAAGACCACCACCAAAGAAGGGTCAGAGAGCAGTTCCTGGTGTGCTAGGGTGTGTCCAAATGGTAAGTGTGACTTGTATAGCGCTTTTCTACCTTCCTTGAAGGTCCAAAGCACTTTAAAGTCACAGATCCATTCACCCATTCACACACTGGTGCTGAACACTGGCACCAACCTTCCACCAGAGGCAAGGTGGGGTTCTGTGTCTTGACCAAGGGCACTTCAGCAAATCGGTAATCTAACTCGCAATCTTCCAATCAGCAGTCGACAGTCGTACCACTCCACCACAGCCGCCCCAGACTGAAAAATGTTTCTTGATTATCAGGGTACACAAACTCTGGTTCACTTTAAGAGAATCAAATGTGTCCCGTCTGAATACATCTTAAGAAGGAGATGAGACTCCCATGCCTATTGGCTAAAATGTACAAAATTACATCAATTTAAGGCACTACTGAAGGAGGAATTGAACTATTTAGACTTTGTTTCTTTGAAACAAACTTTTGCTTCATCATCTGGACAAAAACAAGTGGTAAGAGGTGAACTTACTCTCTGAAACGATGTGTTGTATCACTTATAGTGATGTTTAGAATACATATCACATTTCCTTAGAAACCTACCTTTTACAATCTTGCAGCAGTTATCAGTATGAACTGCAATCTTTTCATTGAAATATTCTGATTTTTTTTTCTGTGCATCCCTTGATTTATGTTTTTACACCTGTTGCCCTGATACATCTACTTCTTTGTCTTTCCCTTTAAGAGGTCATCACAGCAAATCATCTGCCTCCATCTAATTCTGTTATAGGAGAATCAGCGAGGTACTGAAATAATTCTGAAATAAGCTATTTATAATAAAAAACATATATAAAATAAGAAATTAAGTATTTACTAAAACAACACTATTAACTCAATAAATTGTAAAAATAAATAAATAAAAAACTCACAGGAAGCTAAAGAATGCTCTAACTAGCCTGAACGGTCACATAGATCTGCAAATCTACGAAGTCCAATTTTAAATATTGCAGATATAATACAAATAAATACATAACAGAATAAATTAAAATAATAAAATCTAAAAACTTCACAAAAAAAGCTGTTTTTGGTAGATTTAACTCTTCAGTTGACCGTGGCACTCTTCCAGCTCTTTTAGTTTTCACTCAAGTTCTGGAGTTTTCAGGGAATGGACCATTGACTGTATAAGAAAACTGGACTGTGATGTCATTCACAGGAAATGGCTTACTTCCTGCTCCAACTAAATAAAGTTAATTTAGATGCCATTTTCTCACAATACGAACGCCACCATGTTGGAGGCAGACAACATCAGTAAGCAGTGATTGTTCCGAGTTGGTCTGAGTCAACGTTTCTATGGCAACTACTCTCACCAATCAGGATTGAGCTTGTTGGAAGTTCACACCCCTTTCACTGAAAGCTCGGGAGAATCTGTCAAGCATGTCAAACGTTGGTCCTGAGGGCCAGCGGAAAACCACATTCGAACATTTAATCAAAATATGAAAGAACACGGTGACACAGTGGTTAGCACTTTGACCTCATATCCCAAATGGGACCTTTCTGTATGGAGAGAAAATAGACTCACCACAATTTGTGCGTACATTTGTGCTTGCATAATTCTTGATTTGTAATGTAACTTTGGATTCCCAGCTCTCTGAAGCAAGCAGACAGTCAAAGAGTCAGCTCTTCTTCTCCACACCTAGGACGCAGGGTGATCAACTCCGGGTGTCGAGGAGGACCTCAACATCCTGCATGGAAAGCGCAGCCACGAGGGAGCGCTGAGAATAGAGAGTTGTTTGTTTCAAAAGCCCATATTTAGACTTTTTTATATTAGTTATCAGGGCATATCTGTAAAAGATCTATCAAAGCGGTAAGAAATAATTAAATCTCTGATGACCCAGCATTCTAGCAGCATTTAAACACAAATCTTGAAAAAGTGAAGAGTCTCACATCGGATTTGTGCGTGAATACGGTTTTGTGTGTGTCTAACAAGCAATTTGTGCGTAATTTTTATAGATTTGTGTGTGTAATTTTAAGTTGTACAAGTGTAAATTGTATTTTTTGACTTTCATAATTTTTGTACTTATGCACAAAATGGATTGTATGAGTTACAAATCAAGAATTAAACATGCACAAATTGGGGTGAGACTATTTTCTCTCCATATTTTTGCTTGCATGTTCTCCCGGTCCATGTGTTTTCTCCGGGCTACCTCCTGCAGTCCAAAAACACTCTTCATGGGTTAACTGGTGACACTAAATTGTCCCTATAGGTGTGACTGTGAGTGTGTATGGGTGTGTGATCCTGCAACAGCCTGGGGACCAGTCCAGGGTGTACCCCACCTTTGCCCAACATTAGTCAGATTGGGCTCCGGCTAATGACCTCGAAATACATACATTTGAAAATGGATAAATGGATGGATAATGACTGAGTAAAGCTATTTATTTCTCAATAGAAGTCTATGGAGCCAGCGGGTACTTCCTGTTTGGAACGCCAGGCGGGAGGGGTCACTCAGTCCAGATCTAATATACAGTCAATGGAGTGTATATTAGCACACTGAGGCCTATTCCTGCTGTCTTTGGGTGTAGGTGAGTTCCACTCTAAACACATGATGATACTGATATAATATCTAAAATATCTATTGGAGCTATTAAAGTAATAAAAGTTCATTAAATTGGGTTTGTTTGACCTCCCAATGTAAACTTTTTCTCCAAGTTGGTGAGGAAAGTGTGAGTTTTTTTTCTTTCTCGATCTATTAACACCAACACCCGCCCATAATGGGGCCAAATGTCAACTGCTTTTTCCAATTGATTCCATTTAACTGAGATCTCATCTAGATTGGCTCTCAGAACTTAATTCTTTGTTTTATAATTTGCTCTTAATCGCCTTCCCCTCTCAGCTAATGATAAGGCTGCGGCTTTGCCTCGAATAAAGCTCCTCATTGTGAGCTGCTAAAGCTCTTAAATAAATAAGATTAGTGCATATCCCTTGTTACATTTGAGAATAAGACGAGTGCTATCAGATCTGTTTTATCCCTATTGTGCCACTTCTCGTCATGCTGTCCATCCATCATCTGTCCATGAATAGAAGCTGTTTTAAATTCATGTGTAAAACTTTTTTCATTTCATATAACCGGTTATTTGAGGAGCTCTAATCTGCTTGTGATTTATTCATTTGTAATTGAAAAGTGTGGTTCCTCTGATCACACTCAAACACAGGAGTCTAATGTAACTAAAGGTGATCCAAACATTACAAAATATACAAATGAATGTGCTTAAAATATATATATATATATTATAATAAAATTGTAAATTAAATACTTTTATATTTATATGTAATAATCTCTTTAATATTCTATAATAATTCCAATCTCCAGCCACTTCAAGAACCAACGGCCGCCGACCTGCAGACTTAAGGTTCCAGTTAGTCATTTTTTTCACAATTTTTCTTTAGATTTGTGTTAGTTTAGTTTGCAAGTTTACATTTAAAAAGTAGGATCATCTTAATTTTTTTTCTCCTCAGAGGAGCAGGTGCGGCTCCACATTTTTTAAGGCCAAGGGCAAACACAGAGAAAGGACACAACACTTCCCTAACTTTTTCCTTCAATTTTATTTCCTGATTTTTGGATCATGTGCATTTTTATGGCTATTTTAAAATTACCACATAGCACCTTTTTATATGTTGAAATACTATAAAATTAAGTTTGATTTCAGGTATCTGGTTCAATTAATATAGTCAGAACATTAAATAACTAGAATAGTTAATGAATATGTTTTTTTTTTAAATTTGACAGTATTTGTACATTTATTTTCATTCAAAAATGAGGTTTCATCGAAAGGTTCTTGGTATTTTTTGATGTAGAGTGAATATTTCAGGTAAAATTCCAGATTTGTTTGACCAAATGATCAAAGATCATTTTCAAAGTGTGATGAAACCACAAGTTAATTCAAACTAATATGGCTGTGGGACCCCGTTCACGTGTCCCTTTCTACCCAACTGTTCCCAAAATCCTCTGTTTGTTTACGCTCGGCTGGCTTTAATCCCAGCCGTCTTGTGTTGCACAGACCCGTCAGTCAAAGCGGTGACAGCAGCACCGAAGGGCACCTTAAACCACCGTGCACATGCTCAGACTCGTCAGCTGAAAGCACCAAAAACAAAGTCAACTGCAAACAAACACAAACATCATTCAGTGGATGAAGATCAGCAAACAAAACACCTTCAAAGTGATCAGATGTCATTAAACATGTTTGAAAATTTTTGACTTTTGTCTTTTTCTGATGAATTGGTTTGTTTAAAATGACAGCTCACACAAACATCATCAATGGAATGAAGGAAATTTGCTGTTAAGTGCTGCATATTATTCATACTTGATTGTTTATGTACTCAATCATTTTTTTAAAGCAATTTTTAGTAAATAGAGGCAATGACTGCACTTCTTGATATTAAAGAAAACAGTTGGTGCTAAAATAAAACCAAATAACAGCTGCTAGGATCCCTCTTTATCTTCAGTCTAAAAAAAAAAAATAAAATAAATCTCCATCGGGCTAAGCTTTGCCTTTAGCAACTATTTTCCATCATCCAAGGATCTAAAAGTACATTTGAGCTGTTTTTCTTGCTTTTCTACTTTAAAATCTATGAGTCAAAACATATTTCTCTTCAAATTTTGTGCAAAAACAAACAAATTGTCATCCATTAATCCTCCTGGTTCTTAAATGATCCTCAAAGAATGACAGATTTTAATCATTTATAAACTTTCCAGTACCACAAATCATCAAAAATAAACTGATTTTCATGAATTGTGCCAAAATATTATAATTAAATATTATTCTGTTAGCCACTTTACCTTTTATTTTTATTATAATACTGTATTAGATGCATCTCTGTCACACTTCATCTTTCATTAAGCTGTTTTCAAGAATGGAAAAAGGAAAAAAAAAATCAAATTAATTGTTTTTTCTTCCAGAATGTCATTGTAATCTGTATTATGTTCTTCGTGTTGTGGAAAAAAATCAGTTATATGTTGCAAAATAAATTTAAAAAATTAGTAAAACTACAGAACCTGGCTCCTAACATGAAAAAATGTCTTTTTTTTAATTGCTTCAAGACAAATATTTGAGATGAACCAATTAAACAGATAATCAAAATAATGAACATATATGCTCCAAATAAGGGTTTTCATGAATTCATTCACTTATTTATTCATTCTCCAGAAAATAGCTTTTCTTTTAGCATTTAAGGATACAGGAATAATTGTCAAGATTTTCATGGTATATTGAACAGGAAGCTAAACTGCAAGAGACCACAACACTACAGGCACAAAAAAGTTACTCTGGTTTTGGTGGATGTATGATGCATTTTTATAACTGTTTTTCTCTTTTTTTGGCTCAACGTAAAAAACTTGCGGCTGTTAAACACACGTTGAATATTTAAAAGCTAGTTGATCAATCCAGGACTCAGATTTGGTACGGTGAAATCTCCTTTAATTCACAGAAGTGCCAACCGTTTGAAAACTGATCATGAAGGTGAAATTAGCTGTTGCGGTTTTTTCTCATCTCCAATCATACGACACCAAGTCTTTCATATATCGGATCAGAGCTGTGAAAGAATAAACCTGGAGCAAGATTCACGAGATTTGCACCTCCTTGACATTTCACACCAAACCTCTTCCTGTAGGTGGTGGACATGAGCTAGGAAAAGAAAAAGAAGCCCCTCCCTGCTTGTTTGGTGTGAAACCCTTATGCTGCAAGCGTAGTCAAGAATGCGCAATTTACCTATTTTCTGAACGAGCGTCACATGTCT
>NC_050512.1:24524707-24567004 GCF_002922805.2 Oryzias melastigma
AAGAAAAAGAAGCCCCACCCTGCTTGTTTGGTGTGAAACCCTTATGCTGCAAGCGTAGTCAAGAATGCGCAATTTACCCATTTCCTGAACGAGCGTCACATGCCTGGTGTGAATGTAGCTTCAGAGATTGAGATTTTACTTTGACGTCTCAAATACATGAGACATACTCCAGTATAGGCCCCGCCTTCTCCCTTTAGTCGCTGGGTAGGCTCCAGCAACCCCTTGACCTCATATAGGAATTTATCAGGTTTGAAAGATGGATAGATTTCCACTAATAGATATTTTTGCCAAATCCAAAATACAGTAATCTGGATTGTAAAATGTAATAGATAACAATCTCAGCTCAAGCACCAATCATTCTACATGTGAGTGGAATACTGGAGGCTTAATGTCTCTTTACTGTCAAACTCTAATGTGTCTGAATAGATACAGGCTGATTAGAGTGAATATTTGAGCTTGAATGATAACGAGTGTCTCCCCCTCCTTCTTATGGCAAGAGGCTGAGGCGGTGATACGAGGGCAGATAACAGCCCTTTCCTATAAGCAAACATAGGCTGAATAAACAACACAGAGTGATTAGATTAGAAATTAGATTAGAAAATGAGTGCAAAACAATAAAATTAAAATTATTTCAGAAAGCAAAACATATTTTCGGTTCACTGATTTTAAATGAGGCTGAGGGGTTTTTGAATAGTAAAATAATATTTAAAAAAATGTCTTAAGTCCAAACAGTCCGGTTCTAATGTAGTTTCATGGCCAAGTATCATTCTAATCTTTAAAAGACTTAAAATAGTCTTACTGCAGGTATTTAAAAAACTCAGGACTTTTAGAAGTCGCTAAATATAATTTTCTAGTGAAGGGGCGCAGACTCAACTGACCCAGTCCAGAAATAGAGAAATGCATCGAGTCGGAATGAGGCAACCACAGCAGAGCTCAATCCAGGCCTTTTGGGTGGCGTTCCCAAGTTCAGGTAAATCCAGAAGGATGTAAAAAAAAAAAAAAAAAAAAAAAGGGAATTCGATGTGAAACCAAAGCCAGATTAAACATGTGAATCATCAGCAGAACTTTCACTCTGGAATGGTTATAGTCCTGGTTCACAATGACCGTCACTAATACTGTTGACCTACAGGATGGTGGTGGAAACTAGAAAACTGTTGGTCAAAGAAGGAAAGGAGGAAGACCTGTTTGTAAGCAGTGTGAGAAAATGACTGTTAGGTAGGAACTCTGTAAAGACTTTGATACAGAAAACTGGGATGACATGTTGGGAAGAGCAGAAATGCATATCCTGTGTGTTCAAGAGACCAGATGGAAAGGGAGAAAGCTTATAGACTGGGATCAGGTTCAAGCTGCTTTATTGTGGTGTGGATGGAAAGATGAAGGAGGTTGGAAAGATCCTTAAGGAGGAGGTTGCTAAGGATGTTCCTGAGGTGAAGAGAGGGTCAGACAGGGTGTCGAGTCTGAAGCTGGAAGTTGAAGGTGTGATGTTGAATGTTATCAGTGATTATGCCCCCCAGGTAGGATGTGAGTTGGAGGAGACGTTCTGAGGGGAGATGGATGAGGAGATGCCGGAGACTTTAACATACATTGAGGTGTCTTTTCTCCTTTTTTCAGGAAAAGAGAGGAGCATAGAGCATTACATAAGAGTGACGGAAGGGCTGACAGTAAAAGAGGGTGGTGTGAGGATGTCTCTGTTGATGAGGAGGATGAAAGGGATATGGACAGACCAGACAACTACATTCTGGAAGTTGAAAAAGGAAGAGTGTTGTGTGGCTTTAAGGGAGGAGTTGAAAAGGGTTTTAAGATCCAAATATATTTTAATCCATTTTGAAAATTGTTCCCAGTGGTCTTGTAGTTATAATTATGCTGTTTTTAGTCAATATCAAAAATCCTATCGTTTTCTAGTACATAGTTTCTGCAAATAGAAATAGTTCATTGGAAAATTGCTTCAAAGCTGTTGATTTATATTTAAATGATCCGATTTGATAAATCTGTCAGAGGCAGAATCAAATCGACCTATACCATTAAAAAATATTTTTAAAATAAGATAAATCGATAATTGAATCAATCTTGGAAAATATCATTTTGACTGAGACCCAGTAGGTTTATTTTACTATAACATACAGATGTGATGGCAGCAAAAAGAAAAAAGAACAATCAATCATTAAAGTCCAATGAGTGGAAACACTTTGGATTTTGTAAAAACGTAATCATATGTGTGACAGAATGTTCTTATGTTCTATTTTTTGTGCCGGCTGGAGTGACAAGAACCCAGGAGCAGAGAGAGAATCAGGCTTGGACTCGTTAATGCAGTATATGTATTTTAATAAACAAAAGACACCTCACAAGAGGGAAAACTGCATAAGGACAAAAAATAAAGACAAAGAAAAAAACCTAAAGAATTGTAACGACTAAAACAGGAAACTCACAATCCTAACATGGACGCACCGACACAAGAACTGAAAGGCTGCAACTTAAATAGTCTTAATTACAAAGTGCAGACAGCTGTGCACTGCTCCACAGAGAGCACCAGAGAAGGAGGAACCATCCAGGAGGAGTGACAGCTGACCTGCAAAACACAAAATGGCAGTGAAAACAGAAAAAAAAACTCTCAACCGTGTCATTTATATTATTTTGATGTGGAAAAACAAAAGTGGATTGAACTTTATGAGACTAAAATGTGAATGGATTTGTCATTAATTCTTCCTGACTTGATTGTTTGTATATATATTTAATTTACACTTGATTATCTTGCAAAAAATCTGGAAAATTTCACCTGCAATAATAAGTACCAGGTATTTATCTCTGAGTCACACTGACTGAAGTTTTGTTTAAAGATGTTCAGCATCGATTTTACATCAGTGAATCAGATCGTTCAGAATGAACCAATATTGACTATAAATTGGGTCAGCAACCCCAAATTATGAAATGAATCGAATCATTGCTAAAATGAATTGTTACACCCCTAATTAGAAGAGTACTGATGCAACATTTTAAAGAAAAAGTGTATGTATGGAATGTAACCGCAAAGCTCCAGATGAGAGTGGACACTTACTCACAAAGATGAACTCCAGTCCCTCAGTACTGAACTACGTAATCTCATGAAAAACATTCTGGTTAGTGCACTATATAGGTCTTTTGCCATTTTGTCGAAGTGTCTTCCCAGAAGTCTGCAAAAAAAACTAGTGGGTATCAATGTTCACTAGATTGGTCAATATAGACCACCATGCATTGTGTTTAAATGGTTTGTTATTTGAAAAAATGTATGAAAATTTAGTTTTTACAACACAGTGGATTCATAAACAGCCTTTGTAAAATGTTCAGCTTTATTTTTTATTTCGGAAAAAAAAAGTTTTTAAAAAAGTATTGGGCATGTGTCCGAACTGCATTAAAACCACTGGATAGTCCCACTAGCTTACTGATATATTGCCGTTTTCTAACGTCTTCAACGTCAATCAACAGGTGGCCACAGTGGCTCCGCCCTGTTCTACTTTTCTATGGAACTACGACTGATGGGGCCCTCAAGAGGTACTGGTCGGAACTGCTTAATAGGTCCATTTTACAATGTAAAGCTCAAAATACCGTACTGGACTGGACCGTACTGTACCGTACTGTACCGGACCGTACTGTGGAAACGAGGCCATAGAGTCAAGGATTGGTATTTATATTTTTGGTGGTTAATTGTACTTTATTTAAATAAAAGGGTTTTTTAAGTTCAAAAGGGGCTTTTAGAACAGGTATCTATCATCCAATCAGTATTGTGTTGTATTGACTAATGCAGTTTAGTGTGATAATTTTAAAAATAGTCTGGACTAAAATGTCTTTTGCTTGGTAAAAAGTTTGACTATGATAACAGTTGGAGAAAAGGCCTATACTACGAGGAGAGCAAATAAAATCCCAGCAGTTTGTTTCTGCTCCGTAAGAAGTCATAGATCAAACATAAAAGGTCAGTTTTTCCATTAGTGATGAAACGGGTCTGGATCACAGCTCAGTAGAAGCACATTCCACTCTGCCACTCCGAGACCCGACTTAATGGGGATTCCCTGGAAGGCATCGACTCTCTTTTTTTTTCCTCCCTTCTTTCTCTTTCTGCTGCTTCTCTAAGTGTTAATCCTTGGGAAACTTCCACCCGTAGCGGCTTGTTTGAAGCGAGCCAGTGGCCATCCGCTAAGTATGGCCCCCAGTCATCTGAATCATTAGATTAGGCTTAGGCGCGGCCCTGACAAAGAGATTCCCTATCGCCATTTGTTTCAAGAAGAGGCCCGCTTCAGTCAGAGCGGCTTCAGAAAGGAGAGGCACTTAGAAGGCTTCAAAGGTAGGAAGCTGAATCACAGATGGACTTCACATCTTAACATTGTGCACATCTTAACAATTTTTTCATTAAAGTCAAGACATCGTAGTACGTGCCATTAAAATTGTGCATAAAAAAGAGCATAAACACTTCATTTAATTACATCTGCATGTAAAGCTGGATTATAAGACAGACATATTTAATGTAATTTCTTCCTTAATGAGGAGAAACTGATGACTCAAAGTAAAAAGTTTAGCCTGTTGATTTAAAGTGCAACATTATAAGGATTGTGCCTTTTGTAGCTCATGTCTAGTCTTAATAGTGGTCGTCTTGATTTCTAAATGCATTGACTCCATCCCGAGTCCACTTCTTGTGATTGCTGGTGCTCTTTCCCCACAACACTCTTTCCTTTCACTCAATTATCTGTTAACGTGCTTGGATGCAGCACTCTGGGAACAGCCAGCTTGATGGGCAATTACTTTTTATAGTTCTTCCTATTTGTGAAAGGACTGAATCATCAATATGGGACTTAAATTAGTTGAATCTTTGTTTTATAATCTGTATGAAATAAGAGTTTAACCTTTGTAATTATTCAGTATTTTCTGTTTTTACTGTACTATTGTCTCAAATTGCATCTAAAAAACATCATAAAAAAATAACATTATAGTGACTCGATGTTAATTTCCCTTCGGGGTTTCTAAATGTCACATAAATCTTAAAGCCAGAGTAAGTCCCTCCTGACATTATCTATACCCGCTTCATCCTAATAGGGGTCTATGGAGACTATCTCAGGTATCGTAAAGACAGAACATGTCCTGGACGGTTCCCTGGATTCAAACTAGTATTTTATGTGTTAAACATTTATTTGTGGTATTTTTTTCCCTCTTACACTGAAAACTATTTTGTTGTGAACATCAAACAGTGTTGTGTTGAAAAAATATGAATCTGCCAAAATAAATCTGAGATACAGTTACAGTGCTTAGTCCTCTAGTTATTAAACAAAATGTATTTTACCATTTAATTTATGTGAAAGGGGTATTTTCTTAGTCATACTCTTAAAAAAGTGAAATATTAGCCAACTGTCTTGGGATACATTGGAATATGTATTGTGATATGTAGACCCAGGACACGCTGGAGAGACTATGTTTCTCGGCTGGCCTGGGAACGCCTCGGAGTCCCCCCAGAGGAGCTGGAGGAAGTGGCCGGGGAGAGGGAAGTCTGGGTATCTTTGCTTAGACTGCTGCCCCCGCGACCCGGTCCCGGATGAAGCGGAGGAAGATGGATGGATGGATGGATGGATATGTATCGTATCGCCAGACCTTTGCCAAAAATACACCACTAGGACCTGTAAGTGTTCTGTCTGTGAAAGCATCATATCCAGTCTCCTTAATGGTCCCTTTTTTTTTAGCTAATCATAGGTGTTGTTTCTGTTTGGGTGCTGGAAGTTCTTTGTCTCAACAATCACAGATTTAAAAACTGAGATGTTGTGTTTCATCATAATCATATTAGGTAGACACATTATAAGAACATTTAGCAATATGCCAGCTATAGCTTTCTGATTAAAGGTCTGATGCTACCTTTAGCGCTAACAGGCTAGGTACGTACTGCTAAAATGAGATGTACGTTTCTCAGAGATTAACTTTAAAAAGTGTTTCAGTCAGAACTGTGAGAACAATGTTGGATAATTCATAAAATTCTGGAGAAAACTAACCAGCCGTGTCTACAGGACAGTAAATCTCAACAGATTATGCAACAGCTTAACAGAACCTAAAAAACGAACAAGAGACCTAATGTTCAGTGTTTTGAATTCAGTATTTTTATGTATATTTTTGCATTTTAACCTCTTAGCAGCCCAAATAAGACAAAATCAATTGAACAAAATATATTTTTGTTGCTTTTGGCTTCAATAACCAGTGTTTGTAATGATGTTTTTTAAGTGGATTGAGCAGGAAGTTAAAGGGTTTTTGAAAAGCTGGCCTTGGATGAGTGCGGAAATAATTGTATTAATTATTAAATGATACGTTTGGTGGTTTAAATAAAATTTCCCAACCATTTCTTTAAAAGTAATCTTTGTATTTTTATTTTTTTTAAAACAATTAGAAGATGAAGTCACAACTTAACTAAAACTTAACTTAAATAAAATGTGATTTACTTAAAGAAAAAGTCAAGTTTATATTTACGAAATGACAAAATAGAAAATGTTTGTTCCCGTCACGTTCATCAACTCAAGATTGTTGATGGTGTTTTCTATTTCTTAATTTATTCCTTAGATTTAAGTTAAATTGGGAATGTACCTTAATTCCCAGTTCTCAGACATAAAATTGCAAGTCGACATCCCATAATGTACAGGACAAAGAAAGCAAAAGCTGAATAGCACATGGTTTTTTAATGTGAAAGTGTTTAAAGTCTGGCAGAAGTTTTCAAAACTCCACCGGTTATTGTGGTGCGGTTAAGTTGCTGGAACGTGACCTAAAATCACTTCAAAGAGTCGGCTTTTGTCTCGTGAGGCATCTAATCTTGCCCCTTTGAAGACGAACGTCATTGTCTTTCCCGTCGCTGACAGGCCTGATAGGAATATTCATGCGGGTGGAGGAGGTGGCGGCGTTAGACGATGTGCGTGCGCCTCACTAGATTGGCTTCTTAAACAGCCGAGGAGCCATTTTGTGCGGGAAGATTCCCGGACATGTCAGGGCTGTTGACAGTCTACGCTCGGGATTAGCGGGCCAGCGGCGAGGCATTCCCTAATCCCTCACTGTTTCCTAATCTATTTACCCGCCGTGCTAAAGAGATTTCCATATGAAACTGTACACACAGAGATGCAGGAGGTGTTTATAATCATAACTCATCATTTGTTTTTTTTATCCACAGCTTTCCCAAACCTTCAATCAACGTACTGTACCTGTGTGAAAAAAGTAAAATACACAGAATCGAATCCCATGAAAAAAAAATCAGTGGATCAGATCAACATTTCTGTTTTAACCTAATAAACTCTCAATAGAAATTTGTATAAATACGGGAATAGTATTCATTTAAAGTTTGATTTTTCAGTTTTAAAGTTAAAAAAATTAACTGGACCCATTCTAAAATATGATTTCTTTCTTAGAAGTTTAAAACACAATACATCACTTTCATCATAAGAAAATTGTAAAATTATGTATTTGCACAGAAAGTGCAAGAAAAGATAAAAAGAATCATGACTAATTATTGAAACCAACACCGAGGGCCAAAAAAAAGAAAAAAGTTCAAGTGGACATGTAGAGTAAAAAAGTAGTGAGCAAAGCTCTGAAACAAGGACTAGGACAGAGGTCTGCAACCTTTTAGACCAGTTTCTTACTGACAAACATCCAACGGAAGCCATAAAACTAAACTTCACCCTTTGAAAAAATGTAAACATTTGTAATAACTGAATTATAACAGTGTTATATATTTGCTTTATAGTTCTTTTCAAAATAAAATACATCCTGTGTCAAATAACTAACCTGTTATTTTTTTAAGTATTTGCATTGAACCACGATGGGTTCCATAGAGCTGCATGTGGCTCCAGAACCTAAGGTTTCTGGTCCAGGGCCACAGGTGAGATGAATTGGAGAGTTTGGACCCAAAGAACGCTTTGTTTGGTTGCAGTGATGGCTCCGTTTTATGCTTGGGGCGTGGTTAGGTGGTTCATTCGAATTCCAGCTCTCAGGTGCAGCGAGAAGTCCGGTTCACTGGACTTTGGTTTGCTTCAGATTTAGAGTAAATGTCCCAATGATTTTTAGAAAAACTACTACACTTGAAGTTTATCTTAGATTACTTCAGCAAAAGTATAGACCAGGGGTCAGTAATGTTTATGACATGTGCCAATTCGAAATTCTCCCATAACAACTGTGCCATCACCAACTAAAATGCAAACTATGGTGGTTTGGCAGAGAGTTTTTATGCTGGATGCCCTTCCTGACATAACCGGGTATTTGTTGTAAACAACAATTCAATTCAATTTTATTTATATAGCCCAATATCACAAATCAATTCTCATTACATTACATTACAAAACATATTATGGTAGAAAAATATAAAAACATGCCTCATTTATTTCAATGAAACATGTTTTTTCCAAGCAGTTTATTATTTTAAAGAAGAAAATACACTAAACTCTTATGTGAAAGCTGAGAAATAAGAGCATCCACATTCAGCCGCTGATAGTTATGGGCAATGTGGGCTCAACAGCTAAACCATCAGGCAAATATTCACACTTAAGCATGGACTGGTAAGAGTAGGCTCAGAAAACAAATGAGCCACTATTTACTATAAAGGAGAACGAGGTGGCAAATCAGTCAGCTGCAGATAAAAAATAACAGGTAAAAAAAAAAAAACTTTAGAAAAACACCTTTAACCCCTATATAATATATATCAATTATATTAAAAAAATATTCTTCATGTTTTTGTTGATGCAAATTTGGGTGAAGTCCTGGATCTAATGGCAGGTTTCAAATCAGCATCATGCGACATGAAGGGGTTAAAGACTCACTCCAATGACATTTGTGTTTTTTTTTTATGTTTTTACATGTGCTTGTAGCAATTTTTCATATGTTGGAGGATATATATAAACAAATTTAAGATTAAAACCACATTTTTTAAATATTTCGTTGTTCAAATCATGATGAATCAGGACCAGACAAAAGCCAGCGGTTTGAAAAAGCTCAGGTTTATGACGTAGAAACTGTAATGGTCGTGCCAAAGTCTCTCGTCTCCTTTGCATCAGCTTGCAGACAAATAGATCCATTAACGTCTTCGTGTTCCTCATCTGAGCTGTACAGTTGGATCTGATATTGCTTGCTTTTTTTTTTCTTCTTCTTCTTTTTTTGATTTGGTAATGCTAACTTAGGCTTGCGAGGTGCTATAAACTGAATCAACAAAGCATTGATGGGAAATTAGCAGAGACAGAGGTTCTTTGCCAACACAACCACAACCCTGAGACGAATTTCTAACGCTCCTGCCTTGCTGCAGAAAATATGTCTTTCAAAATGCCACAGTTTTTTTTTTTTTATTATTCTGGCTAAAAACTGCAAAATCACACTTAAAAGACCATTTTGAATAATTTTACACTAGAAATACATATAGTTGGAGTGGGTCTTTAAAGGGCCAATATCATGCTTTTCTTTTTGCAAAGAGGGATGTGCATACCTATCTTCCAATTTATTTTTACCAAAAATGTGGCGTTCATTAGAGACAGGCTCCTTTGGTGTTTCTTCACCCTTCTGTTTTCACCATTCTCAGATACGTTTAGAATCTACCTTAAATCTACCTTAGATTCCTCACCAGAATGTTCTTTGCCGTATCCCACCGCACAAAGTTGAAACATGTTTTTCAGGTTTTTAGAGGAATACTTAGAAATGCGTGAATGGATCAAAATACCACTTCTGGGTTGTTTATAGTGAGGAATGAACAGTATAAAACACTTCAAAGGTCAAAAAGTTTATTTTACATGGTTTATGCCCTTTGAAGGGTTGAAGACGATTCATGACAAAGCTCTTTAGTTTTATCTAAACTGGTCTGAACCTGTTAAAACTGGTTTAGACTGTTGCCAAGTGAGCTTCCACTCTTGGATAAGAGGGTATAAAAAAACAATATTATTTGATTCAGTTTACTTTTGCACTCATGAGAGTCAATACGTTTCTTTTGGAATGGTTTACTAGAAATGAATTCCCTTTAACACCAGAGGTTTAGCTTCTTTCAACGACCATAACTCTTCAAATGTTTAAGCAATTTCTGTAATTCTAGCGGATTCTGAAGCTGAGAAAAGCAGCCTTGTGCTGTTATGAAGCATTTTATAGTAGCCTAGTGCAGCGTTTATGCATTCACTATAAATCACTTGATTCTCTTGAAAGGAAAAGTGGCTTCGTATTGCTATCCAATAAATATGTTAGCAAAAGTCTTTCCAACGCTACGTTAGCATAATAACTAACTTTTCATCTGTAAAGTGGTGGATATTGGTGTAAAGTTGACATAAAAATTCACTTTTTTTACTATTTTGGTTTACAGCTGACAGTCCATCCATATTCAGACTGTACTGAACCGCAGCAGAGTTCACTTGCAAGTTTAAATAGTTGGTCAACCTTACGCGTTTGCACTATTAGACCACCTAAAAATATTTTGAAAAATGTTTCAGTGGTTTTCCAATCTGAAGAAACAAAGGAAAATTTAATTTTTCCTTATAGTGTTTGAAATAAACGATTAAGTAAAATGTATTCACATACATGTCATTCAAGTTGACATGTTTTAAGAAAATAAAGTTTAAAACAAAAATAGCTTTTAAAATAGAAATATTTTACCAAATTTTGTCTAATTTAAAGTTGAGCAAAAAAATTAGTGAATGTATTATTTTTGGGTAAATCTGTCTTCACATCTGTACATCTACTCGAGTATAGATTAGAACAAGTTTGATCTAACTTTCAGTGCTTAATGAACAATTTTGTCCTAGATCAGCTCATTCAGGAAGTTTTATGTCAATGCTTCCTCTTTCGAGAACAATATTTTTTAAGCTCAGTCAGTAAAAGTTTGACAGATTTATTTTTTGTAGCTTTCTCAAGATCTAAGAATCCACAAAGCCGAGTCACTTGGTCTCCTCAAAGCCGAGGAATGCCCTCAGGGAGAAGCAGAATAATCAGACACGTGAAACAGCTGTTCAGGGAGGTTTGTCCTTTCTCCAAAACAAGCCTCAGATATTGCCTGAACATGGCCTGCGGATTAGTTTGTCTTAATGTGGTAAATCCGGACTCGTGTTTACACGAGGCAGCGGCCCTCACTGGCAAAAGCCCGGCAGGACACAGCGAGCAAACACACGGCACCGACTGACGCCGTGTGTTTACCAAAAAAACTGTTTGTCCAGCTGCTGAAGGGACACAGCGAGGAAGCGGGACGACTGTTAATTAAAATCGTGATTCGTCCCTTTTTCCCCTGGATCAAACGAGTCGAACATTATAGACGACACGACCAAACAAACAGCAGGGATGCCAGTCGACATGTTTGCTAACCTGCTCGGTTTGCCACCACGGGAAGGGAAAAGTAGTTCCAGTTTTGCTGCGCTTGACGAATATTTAGCACAGCAGACTGTGACACTGATAGAGTTCCTGATAACATTTAAAGACCTCATGGGAAAAACATTTATGTTTGATGAAATTTGACAGCTGGTTCAATAGCAGAAATAAACATAACAAATATTGACAATGACATTAATCTTTCAGCTGATTGTTTGATCTATAAATCCAATTTTTCTGTTGTCCTTGCAACTTTTGAGCACACATTTCAATGTTTATCGTCTTATTATTTATTGGCCATTCAACCACCTTTGTAGCTTAAAGACAATTAAAAAAGATAATTTAAAAAAACTGAAAAATCAGGTTTTATTATTAATTATTCTACATTTATTTTTAAAGATAAATGTTTTTAGACTTTTTTCCATTATACGTTGAAAATTCAAATCAAAAGGCTCATTTTAAACAATATGACTTAAAATTTTAGATATTTTAAAAATAACAATGTAGTGATTCGTGGTCCTCAACAGTCCACCATTTTTATTATAAAATAAAAGCCTACATTTTTATTTTATTTATTTACCATTATTTAACCATGAATGATCTCTTTTCCAAGGGTGTTCAGACCAAGATGCTAAAAGTGACACACACACTCGACATTTCCTACTAATTTATAAACAAAAAAATGTAAAAACAGTAATTTATTTCCAGGTTCTTCATAAAGGTATCAAACTGAGGCCTAGATATGAGATATGAGTTGAAGGTTAAATAGCTCATAGCAGACGCACACTTTTTCCCATGCGGCTCTCATAAGTTTGGGCTGCAAAGTTGGTTTTTCTATAATGAAAAATGTTGAAACCTTTTAAACTAGAAACCTCTTTATATTACGCACATTATCCAACCACGGATAACATTTCACATCTTGTAGTTTTTTGTTGATCCATTGTTTTTTGTGATTTTTTTGTGATTTTGAGACACAGCTCATGCTCACAGAAGGCTCTAATTAATGCGTTATTTTTTTATTTATCATTATCTTTTAGAAATGTGAGTGATCCACCGGCTCCACTGACCTTCATGGCGATGCTGTCTGGAAGTTTCAGTCACAAAGTGTTGAAATCTCATTTGTGTCCAGCCTGAGAAGTGTATCAAATGTGAAGGATTGGTCAAACATGGTTAATAAATGCAGCACTTTAATACAAGAATAGCAGAACAAGGCTCAAACACAACTAAAACACCTGATTTGGAATGTCATTTTTGTGTCAAATAGTGAGCTAGTTAATGATGAATTAGAGGTGGAGCTTCATATTTTCATGTTTTACACATTAAATCTTCCCAACTTTGTTTCTTTTTTTGTACAAAGAAGACGGAATGTACAAATAAAAACTATAAAAAGTGACGCTGACTTAAACAAACTGAGTCACTGTGAGTTTGCAGCTGTTGTAATTAATCCTTTCAACATTAAGACTGCATATAAGCCTCCTTGACAAAGCAGTAAATGATCCAGTCCTTTCAAGTTTCCTTCTTTTTTAGCCTACATGGCCTGAAAATACTCGACTTTGTGACAAAAATTTTCAAAATGTGTATTTTTAACAACCCCTTGATGTCTGAATTTAAAAAAAAAACACTTTTGCTTTCATGTAGATGCTAAATTAAGGTAATTTTGAGGACATAGTGACATATCTGGATCAATAGGTGTCATTAAAAAATTAAACAGATTTGTTTTCTATGTTAATCTTTATGGGAAGCAGACAGTTTAAAAAAAAAAAAAAACAAGAGACAAAAAAAAAGACAAAATGCTTAGTTTGATGAAAACGTGATTGTAGAATAACTTTTTTTTTGTTTCTGCACAAACATTTAAGCCACGCCCAGTTTCTACTTTCTAGTGCAAGTAGTTTGGAAATTTTATTTAAATCCCTGCTTTTTATGTGACTTCCTTTTGTCTTTACTTTGATCATATTTATAAAGTGATACTGAAGTACAATATACTGATACTGAAGTTATAAACAATATAACAGAATATCAGTCGAATTTATTTACAGCATCAATCTACGGACCAAAGCCAAAAAAACACAGATTCAGTTTTTGGGTGGAGGAGAGAGTGGGCGTGGCTTCCCTCTATTTTAAGTGATAAAAACAACAAAATTTCATTAAAAAAATAACATTTGCACTCAATTAAATTGCAGAAGCACTTATTAATCATTTCTATAAACTAAGACTGAATGTTATTTAGTGGCGAAAAAGTCTGAAATGCTTGGCACAAGAAGTTTATGTGAACATTTCACTTCCGTTATGAAGCGCAATCACTAAGTCACACTTCAGTTTATTAAAATATTTAAACATTTTTATACTTTTCATCATCACACCTTTTCAGACAATATCATTTTTGCTTAGACAACCTATATTTTATTAACTAAATAAATAAAAACACTTTTATGATATTTGGTCTAATTTGCAGAAATTGCAGAATCTTTAACAAACTCCTCTTTGCTGGAGGGAAAACAATCTTTAGATTGCTGTATTTAATGTAAAAAAAAACTGTAAAAATGAGTGTCTTTTAAGTTAACAAAACTTTATTTATGTTGTAAACAAACAGCAGGAGTTTATTTCAACCAGCTTTGAACGAGTTCAGACAACTGTGAAACGAGAATTTAAACCAGTTTACTCTGAGTTCATAAAAACTACTGCTCTTATGAGAACAGTCAACCTTTACTGTTTAGTTTTAAAGCGTCTTCACGAATAAATGTTGCCCTGAAACGCTCAAATTCCAATACGAGTTTATTATAACGACACGAATGTACATCTTTCGAGCTTCAATGCAACATTTCCAGTGTCCAGTTCACATTTTTATTTCTTCTTTGCAAAGAACAAATAGGAAAATCTGTCCCTGTATAAACAAGTGCCGCAATTCAGTCTCCAAAACCGACAGCCGCAGGCCGGGCGGGGATTCTGCTCCAGATCCAGATTAAGAACCAAAGGGTTTTCATCACAGTGTGACCCGTTTTATCGCAGCGTTCAGTTTCTTTCAAGAAAAGCCCGATCAGAAGTCTGCTGACGGCTCTTTTTTTCCTCTCTGGGTTTCTCAGAGTTTGTGGTTCTGGACTTCCTCGCAGGTTCTGCTGATCTTTTACCGGTAAAGGCCTTGGAGTTGAAAACTGGGTCAGTTTCTCTTGAGTAGAAAAATAATCACCATGCTCGCGGTTTCATCCTCAGACATTTTGGGAAGCGGTTCTAAGGTTCTATCAGTATGAAGGATCTCCAAAATAAACCAAGTGGCGTCAGGCGAAGGGGAGTCACAGGACTTGGAATCGCCATGATGCCTGGTCTTTGTAGTCCAAACAGTCAGAGGCGTTGAAGTTGAGCTTCCAGGCCGAAGCCGCCGCCTGCTCTTTGTAATCCAGACAGTCCGTGGAGTTGAACGCGAGGCCCGGCGCGCTGTACGCCTGGTGGTGATGTGTTGGGTGGTGGTGATGGTGGTGGTGGCCTGATGTTTGGCTGATGTGGTGGTGGGGGTGTCCTGACATGGAGCCGCCCGTCATGGCGTTGAGCTGATGCGGGTGGTGGTGGGAGTGCATCGGTGCCAGGTAGGAGCCGCACTCCATGCCGCCGAAGTAGGAGCCCGAAGCCGAGGCGGGGTAGCCCTGGCTGTAAGCTGCCTGGCTGTAGGACACCGGGTAGGACGGCGTTGATCCAGCAGTTGAGGAGGAGGCGGAGCGCTGCATGCAGGAAGCGCTTGCAGGGACCGCAGGGTCTGGCAGGTTGGCCGGCGCCGGGGCCGGAGAGATTGGCGCCGGGCTCCAGATGGACGACACCGGAGCAGTGACGGAGGTAGAGGTGGCATTCAGGCCCAAACCGGAGGAGACGGAGGAGGAAGAAGAGGAGGTGGATGAAGAAGAGGTGGAGGAGGAGCTAGGCACAGGCGGTGGCGTGAACTGTCCACTGCTCTCTGACCCGGTGCTCTCTCTGGTCGGAGACGGCTTCTTCTTCATGGGTTTGACCTTGGCGCTGTTGGTGCTCTGCTGCTGCTGCCGACACTTCGCTCGTCTGTTCTTAAACCAGACCTGAGGAAGACACAGAGCAGAGAAGGTCACCATCGCACGCCAGACGGGCCGCAGAACCGCCACTGATCCCTCCTCTCACACCTGGTCCCACTGAGAAGCAACAGCTCTGACCTCTGACCTCACTCCTCTGCAGCCACATTTACTGCACTTCTGTTTGATGATTTTAATGCAGATTTTTTCAACAAAAACAACATTTAAATCTTTTTTTTTTTTTTTTTTTTCAGACTGGATTGATCAGAACAGATTTTACTGCTGCTTTTAAGGTGTTGGGAAGAGACAATTATCACCATATTTCGTCTACAAAACTGTCCTTCCTGTATTTTAGGTTGGACATAAATTTGATGATCATTAGCATTTTACAAGCCAAAGGGCAGATAAATGATTAACTTTCTAGTCCAAGAAAAAAAAAGAAAAGAGTACACAATTTTTGTACTTGTATTATTTAATAATTTGACAAAGACTAGACTTTACCATCTCTTGACAGTTTACTGTTTAGAGGACTGAAAAACTGAGCAAAAACGTCATCAATTCTAAATAATAATTTATCAACACTCCTTTGCAAATGTTTCTTAATGAAAAATGTATAATTTGTAAAGTAGTTTATTTAAAAATTGCAAATCTAATCTATATGTGGCTGTTTTTTCCCTTTTACTATGAACTCAACTGCAAACAAATTGAAATTGTTTTTTTTCTTAAATCTGATCAAACTGAAGTTAATTCTTTACACGTGGAAAAAAAAATGGCTGAATAACTGTTTTACCTCTTACCATTTAGAATATTTTGTTTCATGTAAATAAAATGTAAATATTTGGAAGTAACCGTGTTTTTTTTATATAGTTTTTTATTATTATTATTTAAACCAGTGAGGATAGGCATGCAAGTATTACACTTTCATTTTAATTGTTGGATAAAGCAAGGTTGGTTGCAGAAAATTGCACGATTTTTAACACCTTTTCTCTTCTATTAAATTTACATCTGAAAGTTTACACTTGAAAAACAAAACAGATTTCTTTCAACGCTTCACAGATGAAAATCTGAGGAAAAACAAAAACTGTAATAATAATTTTAAACTCTCTCAATTTACTCTGTAAGAAAAAAAGTAATTTTTTACTAATACTTGAAAGTTCAATAATAAACAAAAATGCTTCAACTTCTTGTAGTCTTTGGAGAAATATTTACCATAACAAAACATGATAATAACCATGAATAAATCAGACGGGTTTGATTTATATGCAGCACTTTCTTTATTAAAATACTTTGTCATTTATGGTAACTCTGCAAAAACCTGTTGAATCACTTTTTTATTGTGCAGTAAAACAGATTTTGTATATAGTTTTTAAAATACATGGACATTTATTTGTATGACAGAAAATAGGTGATTTAATTATTACTTTTTTGCTGACTTTTCCTTATTTTAAATTGTACTTTTAATAATCTGTCATTTATTCGTTTAAATTGGGTGTTTTTTAAAGGTAATTAAGAGAAAACATCCGTTTTAAAATGCGTGTGATGCTTACGTTAGAAGGACTAAACTGTTTTGTAAAACTACAAGGTTTTCTAGAAGCGCGTGACCTCGGAAAGTCGCAGTTAAATCGGCGGTTTTGTTTCAGGTAAAAACAGCTTTAATCCGCGCGCGCGCTCACAGCACAGAATAAAGAGCTTTTTTTCTCCACATCAAAGAAATGTTGGCGCTGCCAAACTCTCCTTTTTCATGAAAGACTTGTCTCTACTGGATCTATGAGAACTCCTTTTGGTGCATTGAGGTAGGTGGGGGGTGGAACTGTCAGAAAGTTTTTACGGAGGTGTTGTGGTTTTTTATTTTTATTTTAAATGTTTGAATATTTTAACCGCTGTTTTTTGTTGTTGACCCCAACTGCGTCTCACCTGCACTCGGGACTCCGGGAGGTTGATCTTCAGCGCCACCTCCTCCCTCATAAAGATGTCCGGGTAGCGCGTCTTTGCGAACAGAGACTCCAGGATGTCGAGCTGCGTGCGGGTGAAGGTGGTGCGCTCCCGCCGCTGCTTCCGTGGGTTGGCTGGCGCAACATTACAAAAACAAGTTTTAAAAAAGAAAACTACATGAGAATAAAACCAATTACCCTCAGAAAAAAACTTTTTAAAGTCTGTGCGTTGAATGCGTAAAAGTTATTTTGCGCATCCAAATGCGTAAAAGTTATTTTACGCATGCGTAAAAGTTATTTTATGCATTTAAAAAAAAATAAAGTTTATTAAAGTTCTTTCATTTCAAAAACCTCTAATTTATAAATATAAAATTATAGCCTTTGGTTTCATTGTAAACATATAAATTATAAAACATTAAAAAAAAAAAAAACTGAGCGCGTGCTCGTGGGCTGGCCGTACCCGGGTATCCCACTGACGGGTGCAGCAGGTCCATGGCGGCTCCGCTCAGGCCCAGTCCGTTCATCCCGTACGGGGCCTGTTTGAGATAAGACATCATGCTAAAGCGGGGCGGGGGGGGCGGTCTGCGGGGACGGAGCAGGTGCGGGGCCCCGGCGGTCAGGAAGCGCTGCGGGATCCTGCACGAGATTAGGGCCAAAAACACAGCTTTTATTACAACTTTTTTTTCTTTTTTTAAGTTAAGATTTAAAAAAAATCCACAGTGAAAAAAATCATTGTCAACAATCTAAGGGAGTTAAATCTGACAGTTTCCAAATAAAATGGCAAAATATTTATTTCTGCAATTGGTTTATAATATATATATGCTTGTCCCACCAGTTTTACTAAATTACATAAACGGGGAGAAATCTGAATATTATTAATACTCATTTTTACGTTTTATTACTATCCCAAAGAGTTAAAGTAACTATTTAGAAGAAAACACATTTTTGTTCACTAATTTTGGGAAATTGCTTTTTCTTAGTTAATAAATGAAAAATCATTTTTAGCAAATGTCTGTGAAAATCTTTTGGATCTGAAAAAAATTGTTTATCTTTTTCTGGGTTTTGGAGCAACAATTAGGGCTCTGATCTTCATTCCACGTTAATTAATTTAATAACTCGTAATTAAATCGACCTGCTGAGCCTCAAGTTTCTGACTTCTTCACACCTTCCAACTTTACTGCAAACTTTGTCTTTTTGTTTATATCGCACTCATTAGTTTTAAGTGCACATTTTTCTAAAAACGTTGCGCATCCTGCTGCAAAGAAATCCTTTCCCTTAGTTGCTTTAATGCTTCGTAAAAAATAAATGTTTTTGTTTAAAATATTTTTTTAATCCAAATTAAAATGAAGAAACGTTATGCAACAGAATACATTGAATATGTGCATCAACTTGATCATTTTGCGTGCTGCTGTATCTGGACGGACATTTCCATAATCCACTGGGGTCCGTTTAGCTGAGATTGCAGCCCCGGTTCCCCTGGAAGCGGCCCCGGGGCCTCACAGCGCAGCAGCCTCATTTCCATAACCCCAGGAAGGCGCTGAATTACGCAATGTAAATGCGCCAAAACTGTGTGCAAATGAACTCCATTACAATTTAGATTAGATCTGCTGCGCCACAATTAGCGGAGAGCTCTTATCGCTGCGTCCGGGGCTGCGGGATCAACAAACCCGGGAGGAAAGCAGCCCTCTCCAAAAACACACCTGAATAGTTTACTGGTTTAACTACAAATGTGCTCTTTAAGAAATAACGTATACATATGTAAGTGGTATTTATATTTAATGACAAAAACAAAAGAGAAAATCAAGATGGAGCACGACATTCTATAAATAATTTGTTTCACTTTTTAAGCGGGTTTTTTAAACTATTATTTTAAAAAAGGTGCTTTAAATTAGAATAAAACAACTTACATTTTTAAAAATAAAAATAAATAAATTCATTCATTCAGAGAACAATATTAGGTAAAAACAAACACTCACCTTGTCTGTATTTATTTCTTAAATCCCCTTTAAAAAGCAGTGAGATCCAGGATTTTTTTGGAAATAGATCCACGCGGAGGAACTTTGATTTCTACAGACAGTGAAGCGGCGGAGCTCCGCGGGCATCTCACGGATGTCTGTGAACGAAAAAAGCGACCAATTTGATCCAAAAAAATCGCTTCACCGATGAGCGCTGCTCGGGTCTGCGGAGCGGCTGCACTCTCAGACGGACGGAGGTTGACGGAATCCTCCGAGGCCGGAGCTCGTCTATGAATCAACGAAGCCGCGCGGCTTCTCCTGACGCCAGCCAATCAGGACGCCCGGAGCCGAACGGGCGACCAATGAGATCTTGAGTTGGACTCTCAGATCCCGCCCGTTGCGAATGGAACGTGAGTCACGTGACGTCGAGTGTATTAAAAAGTTGGGAGAGAAAAATACAAAAACACGACTTTTAAATAATTATTAAAAAAAAGAAATAAAACTGTATTTTTTCCTTTAAATTCTATTTAAAGATTTTTTGTTCATAAGTCAACAAAACAGTTGAAAAAAATGTGAATGTGTTTAGGCCAAAACAGCACGTTTTTAAAAAACAAATAAAAAAAACTGTAAAATTGGTTAAAAAATAATTCATTATTAAAAATTTTGCTCTGTGTATTTTTTTAAATAGTGTGAAACAGAGAAAAGCACAAACAACAAGACATACTTCTTCAGGCTTTTCCACTGACAACCATTTTTAATCTTTGAGCTGGATTGAAAACTGTAAATTTAAAATTACTTTCATTTTAACAATAAAAAAAAGTTAAATATATTTATTTGAGAAGCAGGAAAGTTTGTTTATTCATAAAAGCTGCTATAAATCATTTATCTCAATTTACTAAGCTATAACCAAAATACATTAGTTTGAATGCAGAGACCACATTCACTTACATTTTATTTATTTATTTTAGTTTGAAGGGGTAATAGTTAATTTAAAAAAACAGCTAAAAACAACACTTAAGGCTCTGAAATATAATTTTCAAATTAATAGGAAATGTGTATTTTCTGTCATCAGGAGGGCCGTGATCGATGACAAGTATCAAGATATCAAATGAACGGAGTCACTGTTGTTGTGGCGGATTTGGGGGCTTTAATCCCAAATTGCAGGAGTATTTTCTTAATACTAAACCCTTAAATCCAGGGATCAGCTGCAGCCTTGTGAGATGGAGGGGGGGTCTGGTTTGCAGAGGCTTCTCGCCAGTGTTGTTGGCGGTTATTAAAAGCATGATGCATAAGGTTGTCAGACAGACAGGAAGCATGTAGGAATGCAGAAGGCTGCAAAAGTGTGCGGCTGAAACGACGGAACGGGAAAAAGATTTCTGCTCAGCTTCCAGGTAAGAAAACTGTTGCTTTTTATTGTTTTTGAAAGAAAAAGTTTTAACTTGCTGACTTCTGAAGGCAAATACATTTATAGAAATACTTAAAATTGTCTTGTTGAACACAGAAAAGTTTTTAAAAACTTTAAAGCTCTAATATGAGATTAAGATTTTTGATTTGACAAATAAATATATTTTATTTAAAAAAATATTCAGCACTCATTAACGCAACTTAAAAACAGCTTCTTTTAGAGTTTCATGCTTTAAGAATAGTTAAAGCATGACTTTTTTGCAGAAATAAATCCTTTTACTTAAAAAAAATTAAGTTTTTTTGATGTTCATGACGCACCGTCTAGTTTTCCTGCTGAACATGTGCTTCATAATCTGCTCGTTTTAGACAATCAATGTGCAGCTATGACGCACATTTTCATTTAAAGAGCAGAAAAGCTTTGATATTTACAGTGAGGAGTGGAGTCACTTGACCTCTCAGTGGCGACCTCTCATCTGAAATGATGAAAGGCAGAGCATTTAACAGCTCTAACCTGAACCGCCATCTCTGAAGAGGCACAGATTAAAGGCACCGAACGCAGATTAGCTGCTTTAATCTGCACGTGTGGCTATACTAGAAATGAAACGTGGAAATCTGTGCTTCTGCTCCACAACAACCTCAACCTCCACCCACCCACTCAGCGCTGCTTCTATGTGCGCTCATGAACGGCACTTTGCAGAAACACTTGCATCAGCTCTGGAGAGGCCTGTTGATTATGCAGCGGGACAGCTGGCTCAGAGCGAGAACCCCGTCAGCAGATGGTCTGAGCCACAGCTCAACATGTGGAGACGGTCTGAAAAGCGAGGAAGAGACAGAGAAAACAGCCTGAACAGATCACACCGAGAACATGTTTGCCCTTTTACTTTGAAAGGAGAATTTTCTTAAATGTTTAAATCTTAGGATCAGGATATTGTGATACATCTATAGTTAACTATGATATTTTCTGGAGACAAAGACAGAATAAATGAGAAGCTAGTAGTAAGTGTTTTTAAAGTCATTTTCTGCAACGTCAACAATTTTCAGCCTATTTTGACTGATGTATGCTTTAAAAATGACCCCCTTTCTGTGACAGCAACACCCCCCAGATGTAGAAAAAAATAGTTATAAGGTCCCACTTTAGTTTAAAAGAGAAAAAAAAAGAACCTGGCTATAAGGATGGATCATGTTTGTTAACCTGCTTACCCTCGGCCTCTTTTTCTGCCTGTTTCTACTCAGGTTAAGAGGTTAATCTGATGGAGGGCTGGTAGAAAGAACGACTTCAAAGCTCAAAACCCCATTCTAACTCTAACCAAGTTGTATTGTAGCAGGAATATCAAAACCAAAGTGTTTTTCATTGAGCTGTGGTCGACTTTAAAGCTCCAGGGGTGAGAATCAGCGCCTCCAAGTCTGGGCTTAAAGCTAAAAAATGGGGACATGCCCTCTTTGGGTTGGAAGTTGGTCCCTCCTCTTAATGTAGACATCTAAGCATCTTGGGGTTTTGTTCACAAACAAGCAAGGAGCAAAGTTTGAGGTCAACAAAGGAATATCTTTCGTTTGAACCTAAGTTAATGACAATAAACATCTATTCTATTTAGTTATCCCTACTTGACAGTAAGCTTTCCACATGATGGGTTCTAATGGACAAATCCAAAAATATTAGTTACCAAGGAAGACACACCAGAGGGATTAAATATCTCTTATTTGATCTTGGAACATTTTCTGAAGGCAGCATAGCTGGATTTGGATTTTGCCTTTGCTTATGACTGTTTTACTCTGAAAGGCTGTTTAAGTTCATGCAGAGATTTAACTCGTACTTTCTTCTGATAAAAGAGGATCGTAAATGATTTCTAGAAAACTGCGTAGTTCAGTGATCGTTGGGATGAGAATGGACTGTCCAACAGGGATCGAGCAAAGCAAAACAAGGATGAAAGCCCCAGTGGATGGATGGATGTGTGGGATGGAGGATGAACGAGTTCATGTCTCACCAGACCAAAATTAGCTTTAGTCTCATCAGTCTTTTGACTAATGTAATTTTTAATCAGAGTAAAGCCACTTCATGCCGATATACAACTCTTTATAGTGGTGAAGTGCGTACGCATATCCATGTAAATCAGCAGATTTCAGATTGCAAAAACACTTTTCTCCATGTCAGAATCCGCTGATTCACGTTGATTGCTTCACGTTGAAGGAGCTTGTGTTATTTAACATCTCGGATGTTAAAGGCAGGATTTACGAATGAGTTTATTTTAAATACAAATCTGGCTATACCTCCATTTTCAACATCATTAGATGAACTTTATACAAAGTTGAGTGGGGAGGTGGTCTTGGTTATTTTCCTATGATGTTTTAATCATTTATTTTCTGATCTCATGTGTCACGCCAACTCAGGATGTTGGTATAAAATTATGTGCTTTAAGAATTCATTTTAAACATGTGTTATGGTTGAAAGGCTTCTTTATGAAGCAAGGATGGAGTCTTGTGGTTATTTATGGTGGTGAGACAACACATTCTCATCCCCAAGTCATCACATTTTGACGTTTCGGGTGTCCCCTACTTGTCAGTTTTTGACGTGCTGGCTGTTCATAAAATCAAGGGTCCGCAACCCTCGGGACGCAGTACCTGGATGATGTACCAGATGTGGACTGGTCCTCGGGACACATCCAGTACCTGTACCCTAACCTAGTACTGGTACCCTAACCTTAACTCTGTACTGGTTCGCGTCCGGTTTGCACCTGGTACCACGTCTGGTACCGGTTTGGGACCAGTACCATATCTGGTCCTGTGTCAGATTAGGGTACTGGTACCAGGTTTGGATACCGGGGCGCTACAGATCACGGTACTGGACCAGTTCTGGTTTGCAGCCTAGAGTTTTGGGGGCCTGTGATTTAATGGGAACAGGCACCACGCCAAAAACCGAAGAGTTGGAGACACGCAAAACGTCAAAAAGTGGAAGAGTCGTCAATCAAACATCAATACATATGACGACTTGGGAGTGAAAATATGTTGGGTAAAACAACTGAGACTTAACTGTTGTGTTCAACTAGTTTTATCATGAGCTATCCAAAGAAACAAATTAGATATTTGGGGTCTTGTCCGGGATGAAACCCATGGCATCGTTAAAACATGAATAAGGAAGGTTTTTGTTGTTGTTGTTTTTTTATCCCACATATTCATATTTTTTCTTTTGGACTAAAAAATGTATAATTGAAATTTCTTTCTAAATAATAATAATAATAATTTGGATTTTTTTTAATTGGCCTTCCCTGAAATGGATTGGTCAATAAAACAAGCTAAAAGTAATTTCATAAGAATATAAAAAATATAAAAAAATTGCCCTTTCACTTTAAAATTTTCCCTATGATTGATTCAATTTACACTTTGAGAGCCGACCTTATTTGTGTTTATTATTAGTTGTTTTTTTTTTTAATATTTTTGTGACTCAGAGCAGCTGTTCCTCATATAAAACCCTGACGGATTGACAGACACCCGGGGAGCCGGAGCAGAAATACGAGCTGTCCCGAGTACAGTAGAGATGGCAGCAAGTCCTGACAGAGACACAGTGGAGAAAGCTGAGAGAGGAGCATGCAGCTGTCAATCAAAGCCCAGAGGCCCTGCCCCTCTCATTAAGAAGGCAAACAATGACAAAGTAGGGGGGTGGAGGATGGAGAAATCAGACACCAGAATCCAACTGACCCCATCCAATACCCATCACCCCCTAAAACACAGGGAGGGTGTGTGAAGGGAATTACTCAGATGTATGTGTGTGTGTTGGGGGGGTGGGGGGTGGACTTCAATCCTTTTAGGATTATGCCCCCCCCTCTCCTTTCCTCTCTTCTCTCTGGCTGTGTTCTTCACTCTTTCACTCTGTTGCCCCTCGGGCAATCACCTTCAAACTTGCACGACCGGTGCTCATTCAGATATCTCCAACAATGCGTAGCAGCGGTAACCATGTGAGCGCCGGCGAGGCACGCAGGAATGCACAGACTCAGATCCCTGACACCCTCCCTGAAGGAAAAAAAATATTATAATAATAATAACTTCTCAAGATGTTCAAAAAGAAAATGACAACATATCAAAGAAAAATAAGAAAAAGCTTTTTTTTAAAGATGAGGTCATTTTAGATTCAAAATTATGATTCAGCGTGTCAGGGATCAAGTTTTTAAATATTATTAAGACCTGAGTAAACTTAAAATGCAGATTTTGAAACGTAATTTTTAAAAGGTTAAAAATGTTAAAATCTTGAAACTTTTTTGAGGATTATCAGTTTCTTCTTGAGTCAACTGGAAATTTAAAAACATCTCCAGGAAGTTTATAAAGCAATTAGTTTCTCAAGTCAAAAACAGTCGCTCGATTCTAAACTGTTTTTAGTTAAAAGCAAAAAGTACAAGAAAAAAACTTAATTCCAAATGACTGCTGACATTTGGAATAAATGATAGTTTTTATTCATTTTTCCATTAATAAAAGGAAAGGCTCCAAATTTCATCAGGAATGTTTGTGACATTTGTTCATTGCTACTTTATTGAAGTGCTGAGTAAAAGTTAACATTCCTTTTTCTATTTTTATCTTGAGGGTTTTTGATCCGTGTTCCAGGAGACTAGTGACAGGTTGATGAAAACTTTAACAAACTGAATAAATAGGTTGAGAGGACGAACAAAGGAACAAAAACTAAACTAAAATTCAGAAAAAGTGCAAGTGACAAGACAGAAACAAGATGAATTAACTTAGACTTGTCTCACATAGGACAAAGAAGTCTTCCTAAAACTTTTGGAAAAATACTCCATGGATGCATGTGATGGAAGAAGAACCTTTTGAAAGGTTTAGAACTCACAAACACGGTGGCGGTAGTGTGATAATGTGGTGCTGGAGTTAATAAATTCAGTTTGTCTAGATGAAAATTGGGAAGTGAAATGTTCTAGATCAATTCATGAGATCACTGGGCGTCTGTAGTGGAGCAATGATCCACACATATCCATGTATTTGCTCTCCATAATACAGTTTTGCTCCGTATCTCGGAGAAAGACTGCAATGTGTCTTTGCTCAATTTTAATTAGCTTAGAATCCAACTTCAAAGTGAGCGTGCAACCAAAAACGCTGCTGAAGTTCTCATGCATGCAGGAACTTTCTCTTGTCTTATCATGACAAAGGAGAAAAATAAGGCAAAGGATTCAAAACTAAATCAACTATGCTGCTTGTATTTTGGTATATTTGAAAGAGTTTAAAGTAAACCAAAAAAAGGAGTTAAAGGGTGTATTTAGAGTGGAAAAGTCCATTGGTCTGAACAGAGTTCTCTTAATTTGGTCAGGATTGAGTCCTGAACCTTGTGTTTGGTCTGTATTCAGCCTTCATTTCTGTTTCAAACCAAAGCTTGTAAACAAAACCACATGACTAAAGAGCTATTTTCAGTCATTGGTCAGGAATTATGAGGGCGGGGCAAAACAACAAGAGAAAGAATAATGAAAGTTCTGCAATTGGAAACAAACCGAAACCACCTCGAAAAATGGGTTAGAGAATGATTCCAGAGTCTGCTTGGGTGAACTGTATTCAGACTCTAAATGTGTTCTGTATTATCAAGGTAAATGCGCTCTGGTTCACTTGAAATGAACAAAATGTGTCCAGATTGAGAGAAGTATCCAGAATCACCATTCTCTATTTGTGATGTCTGTCGTGGCGAATCAGTGGCTCGGTCCTAACCACGACCTTAAGGGTTTGAAAAACCCAGCAATGGCACAAAATGGAAACACCTTAGGTCAGCACAGAGTAAGAGAAAATAAAACCACAGCGGGGCTTGTGGGTAATCTGCATAAGAGACCTATTGGTTTGTTTTGAGCTCATTTAGAGTGAGTCATCAGAAATTATGTCGTCAACTCTCCTTTGTTTTAAAAATCTGGATCAAATTAGCATTTGTTTTGTAAAAAAAAAAAAAGCACAAAACAAATGCAACAAAAATATAATTTTAATTAAATAAAAGTAAGCATTTGCTATAAATCTTAGTGAAATGAAAACTAATGGAAAGCCATAAATATTTAATCATTCTTACAACAACGTGATGATCCTGTCAAAATAGACTTTCACTTGCTGCTTAGTTTGTAGATTGAAAAAGACATTCTTTTGTCCGCTTTAACTTCAAGCGCGTCTCTTTCAATAAAACCTTTAGTTTAATATTTTAAAATGTGAGCTTCCACCTCACCCTGTTTAGAGCCACACAGGAGCAAAGGGCAGAAACAATCGCCGCCTTCTTACCCCTCAGTTCGGACAAGCGACGGAATTGCCATCCGCCCTTATCTGGAAGTCCAGTCAACTCCAGGCTGCCAGAGAGTTTGCTCCATCATCAGAGACGGCCATTTGATAGGATTCTGCTGCTGCAGCTAATCAATCTGTGGCACAGAGCTGCCAGAAGACCTGTAACAAAGCTCAAAGAGCCTCACAAATGGCCCGGTCCCGCGGATAAGCCTCTGCACAGGATTACATATTGATTTTGAACGTCTGAAAAAGCTTATCATCTAAAAACCGCAGCAGACTACAGAAGCAGCGAAGTCTATGCATGAATCCGCCTTTCAGAGAAGAGCATCAACTTTCAAATACAGAGACCCCCGAGCATGAACCAAAACAGAAATAAATGCTGGAGAAATCAATGGTACAGCAGCACGCCGTTAACATCCACCAAAGACGGGGTGTGTGGGGGGCGTCCTTACAGTTGACCAATAAGTACATTCATTCAAATACTTTGGGAATTTTAACAACTTGAATGGTTTTCCTTTTATTCAAGTAAAAAAAATGTATTTAATCTTAAACTCGACTGAAAGTTTTAGAAAAACCTTCCCAGCTATGAAGTCAAGTAAGACAAAGGGTGCTTTGTGTTTTTACAGGTATGTGAGGCCCGACGCACAAGGAGAGGCTCATGTAGGTTCATGCCTCTATATCTCTGCCCCTGGAGCTTTCCGATGAAGGAATATCCACGTTAAAGCCGAGCTGTCTCAATACTGGAACTGAATTCTAACACAATCTGTCGGAATCTAAGAGGTTTGTAAGTAAAAAAATTTTTTTTGTCTAATTTCGAAACTCCACGAATCAGTTTTCCCAACAAACACAAAAACACTAGAAAAAAGTTTTTTCCTGTGAAACTGAAAGTGGGTCACAGATAAACAGAATTTATTTTTTACATTTAATATGAATGAAATTGAGCATACGGGAAGTCTTTGGGGTAGAAAGCAAACTAAAAGGAATTAATTGTGAAAAAGTAAAATTAAAAAAAATAGCAGACTAACTACTATAATAACCCTTTACATTTGACGCATAAACACAAAATCCTCGACGTATGGTAACTTCTGAACCGTTAACATACTGGAATTATGTTGATCGTGCTCATAATTAAAAAAAAAATACAGTAAATCATTGAACATAAACACTGGAGCTCCAGTATTAAAGGGTTAATTATGATTTAGGACATAGTTTCTGCAGAGCGTCAGGAGTTCATTCGAAATTCGCCTCTTGTGTAGTTGTGGGCGGGGCTATAGAGCAGCTCCGCCCCCTTTTCCCCTCCTCGTTGTTGAGAACTTGGGAGCAGGAAGCATATTTCTACGTTACAAATGAGCTCTTTATCAAATGTTTTTTTATTCTCCTCCCGATTCCCTATTATTTAAATATTAATTAATCAGAAATACAAATTTAATCTTATTTTATCAGAAAAATGCAACAAGAACAGGTTAAAAACACCAAAAACACATTTTTTATCATAATGCGTCTTTAAAATTGTCTGATAGCCAAAATGGACTATTAATAAACAGTTTTTCAAATTATTGTCCAAACAAATATACTTCATTAAAGCAAACAGCTGCCATTAAAGCTTTCTCGTGAGAATATAAATCACTCTCAGATGAGCTGAAACAAAAGTCTCTCCACCTTGATGCCACAGATTCAGACCCTTTTCTGTCAATATTCCTCACTAATAATCAGATTAGCTGATATCAGCTGAGCAGATGACTGATGAATGAACGACAGCAAAGCCGCACCTCCTCTCCTCCTTAGTCCTTGCAAACACAAACCAAATGAGAATTGATTTATTTTGGATCGCTCATCTTATCAGGTGTCAGAGGGAATTATGACGGCGGGGAGAAGGGCCGCAGCGAGCTGCTGCAACCACAAATTTCAAACCCAGACGCACACTTTTACTGTGAGGGAGGCTTTCAGAGAAGAAGTCATTCAGAGGATAGAACACCTTCCTCACAGGAAATCCCTTCCTTCTCCTCCTCTGCCTCGTCACCTCAACGGCTCGGTTTCTCTCCACGAGCAACTTTTAAAAACTTCATCAATATGTTAATGACCTAATCTTTAAACACTTAAAGAAACCATTAATAAACATCGATTTGAACATTGACTCACATTAATCCAGTGCAAACAGCTGAAACATGCAACTGAGAGCAATTTGGGGAGGATTACCCGGGAAAAACGGGGGAGCGACAACATTGTACTTCCTGTAGCTGAGACGAACATCATCAGACAACAGCTTAGTCTTCTCCTTCAGGTCAACAAGCTAAAAAAAAATAAAAAAAAATTAACAAAACAAGATAATTTTAGTACTTAAAATAATTTGACAGGAAGGCAAGTAATGATTAAACAAAAGAAATTTACAAAACAGAAGTACAATAAGGCAAAACCGAGTGCACTGATATCAAGTTTGCAACATGATTAGCTGTAAGACAGAGGTTCTCCAATATAAAAAAATAAGCAAAAATATTGGGAAATAATTTGGAAAAATTACAATGTTTTAACATTAATTTGCTAAAATTTTGCAAAAGCAATCATCAATGTTGTAGAACACCAATATTTAGAGAAACTGGAGAAATCTCTGTGAGCTTGGAACAACACCTGCATCGCAAATATGATATTTTACCAGTAAACTAGTATGTTATAAATGAAATACTGAGGATTTAAAAATGCTTTTACATTTTAATCAAAAATGTATTTTTTCCAAATATGTCACTGCGGATTATCTCCTCCATTTATGCCTTCAGATTAGTAAAGACAACAAACAATTGTGACAAAAAAGAGCACTGCTGCCATCAGTCATGTATACGTTTGAGGTCTCAGATTAATATAAATGTGAAAATGCATTTCTAAGCTAAAACAGTTTGTATGCTGCTTTAAATAAAGCTTTTATTATTTGTGTAAACTGATCTGCAAACAAAAATATACATATTTGAATTTATTTTGAAATCCTACACTACAAACATGTTTATATAAAGTCAAATAAAACTTAATTTTTATAAAATTTTAGAATGTGCAATGGCCACTTCTTATTTGGAAAAAATGTAGCTTTAATATAAACATTTTCCAAAAATCAAGCTTTACTTGGATAGCACTTTTTAATCGTATTTTATCAAACTATTGTGTTTTCTGTTAGATTTGTGAGAAAAATTAAAAACATCCCTGCAATTATGAAAGGCAGACATCGGCAATCCAGATCAAACATTCATCAGACATTTGAGGCAAAAAAATTTAAAAAAAAGAAACTCTTTAAAGTTTTCTCAATGGAACTGATTCTGGATATTGATTTATCTAAAAACAAGCAAAACGATGTCTCAATTACTCAACAGGAGAAGTCAATTGACTTCATTTTGAGATCACAATTATCTACAACTGTGCTTCATTTGACGATCTACTTATATTATAGCAAAAATATTTGGATAATTGCGAAGAGAGCATCATATTTGCTCTCTTGCCGAGTGTCTTGAAGGGTTTTCTCTCCCGTCGATAATGAATATCTCAGGGATAACACACTGAAATCTCCACAGATACATTTAAAGCCGTGTTCTTGCACTACATTTTTCCTGTTTGCTTTAGATAACAAATCTTCGGTTGACCCCGAGGGTTAGAGGAGCATTACAAATTAATCCCAGTTTTAATAAGCCTGTTTTAAGCCTGGGATCTTTCCTCCAAAAGAAAGAAAGAAAGAAGAAAGGGGGGAGGGAAAGAATAAAGGGATCTGAGAGGAAAAGAAATATATTAAACCCTGTGATCACAGGCAGCTTTTCTTGTTTGTTATCCCTCCGTTTTACCTTTAATCCAATACTTGCTAATCCAATTTGTCTTTCGGGCTCCAGCCCGAACTTTTCCTCTTACGAGCTCTTTTTTTTTTTTTTTTTTTTTTAATACTTGAGCTTCAAGAGTCAGTCAGCACTCACGAGAGTCCCGACGAAGCGCAGCATTGATTTTAGGGTAGGCAAATTAAAGGAAAATTTGCTGAAATTGTTGCTGAGCTTTAAAAATGAGAAGTTGTTCTTGACAAGTTTCGTCTGAATATGCATGAAGAGCTAGAATCAGATCTGGCGCAGTCACTGAAGGGGAATATCGGTGAGCACAAAGGGATTGATTTAATTACTTGGAGTGGGCCTGCGCTCTGGAGCTGCCTTGTTAGGAGCCAGTGAAAAGGATGGCGGTATCCTTGTGCTATTTTTGTGAAAGGAGGGGGGGTTGAGGGGGGTGCTGTTGCAGATGGTGGGGCCATGGAGGTAGTCTAGCTTCTTAAGTCACCAAAACTAATCCCGAGAATAAAGCTCTGCGGACTGAAAAGGCATGCATTGATTGCGAAAAACGGACGGACAGCGTTTAACGTCAATCTGGCAAATATTGGTCCTTTCCTTCGCTCGGAGGCAAAACGCTCCAATCGATTATTTCTTTTATCCAAAAAGACAAAAGTGAAATATTTTATGGGGTCATTTTTCTTGTTTTTTTTTTACAACCAGTAAAAGGATGCTGCTTTCACGAGTGCGATTAACATTTTTGCTATTTGTCTTTGTGGGGAGACAATGACAGATTGAAGGGTCTTTAGGGAAAAACAAAACACTTCAGGTGCTCAAGAGGGTGCAGATGTGAGGCTCCACCGCAGACCTCACCTGATGGATCCCTCAGAGGTGTTTTCACCAAAAAGGGCTGCTTTCTTCAACACAGACTTGGACAAAAAGCCAGTCAGAGTGGATTGTAGTGCCTTGTGCTCTACAGGCACCGGTGACAACGAAGCCCTTAATCATCTCATGACAAAAGCCAAAAGGCATCATCCTATTAAGCAGTGTGCTTCACTGCTAATATGAGCTACTGCCCAGGAGCCTTTCATAGAGCGCTGTGCTATTAAAGTGCTTCTGAACCAGCCAGCGGGAACCTAGGCCCATTCACCTTTCATCTGGGGGCCTGTTGTTTGCCGGCTATAGTGGGGGCCGGCTCAAGATGTTAGTGATCTCATTACAGCGGTTGTGAGAAAAAGCATCTGAATTTGAGCATCTCCAGTCCCATTCTGTCTGGCGCTTTTCAATTTTCCCAACCGGCAATTCTTTCAAAGGCTTCGCCCTTGTGTGGCCATAAATTGATTACCGCTCCCGGTTCACAAATATGTTCCCTTTCCTGAAAAATTTACTCATCCGCACCCCCTGCAGCACCCTCTTTCTTATCTTCTCTCCTTTAGGGAGGTGCGCTGAAAGGATGGGCAGGTTGAAAAGCAAGAAGGGCCCCCAGCGTCACAAAAAACGTTCAGATTTCTCATTTAGTTGTCTTTATGCTGTTAGCACCATGTGGTCCTTGAAGGTGTTAAAAACATGGGAAGCACCGGAGGGATCAGAGCAATCTCATTAACATTCGCTCGGAATTGGAGTGGCCCGGCTGTGTGCCGAGTTCTCTGTCGGGCGGCCCGAGGCGGCCGGCGCTGGGCCCTCCGCCTCTTTGTGCCTTTGTGTCCTTTCAAGATTTTTCTTTTTCCATGTCAGGTTGCTTTTTCTTGGTGGGATGTTGCAAAGAGGATCATGGGAAAAAGGTAAATACTTTGGACATCATACAAGTATTACAGTCAAGTCTGATCAAAGCGCGCCTTTACAGAAAAACCTACAGAAGAGATATAAAATGGCTAAAGCTTAGCAACCACCTAAAGCTTCAGAATTCTGTTTATTTTAACATTAATATCAAGAAAAAAATTCTTTGAAGTTTCTTGAATAGAACTGGACCGAGTGAGTCTCACATCGCCCATAGAAAATGTCATAGTTCTGGCTCCAATGAAACAAAGTCAATTCAGTCGAGATTTTTTCACAATACGAATGCCGCCATGTTGGAACCAGACAAGGTCAGTGAGTCTAAGTCATGATTTCCACTATTGCCATTGGAAGTTCACATCCCTACCACTCAATCAATCAAAGTTTCAATCATTGGACATAAGAACACTAATTGATCAGTTTACAATTTAAATAACTTGTAGTACAGAAAAAAAATAAATTAAGTAGGATTAACAAGAACGTGTTAAAAAAAACGCAATAGCTGTTATTTCTCAATAGAAGTCAATGGGATTTTTGGCCTCTTGGAACCAGTGGGTACTTCCTGTTTGGAACACGAGGGTGGAGGGGGTCCCTCATTCCAATTCTCAAATATGGTCAATGACTTAGACGCAACGTTTTAGTTTTTCTATGTGTTTATGCTACAGTGGTGTTGCAAAAACAAGCAAATGTATGTGCACATGAAATACCCAAAGATTTGATTTCTAAAGTTAGTGAATTGTCAAGTAGATGGTCCAATGTCCTTTATCCAGACATGACAGTTACACACCAATGAGGTATTCTATATCAAGCTAATACTAGTATATGTCCTGGTTTTTCAAAACACGAGGTCCCGAGTATCATTGAGTATCCAAGGCAATCAGTACAAATGGCTATGCTACCCTCTGACCATCACGACAGTGACTTTTACAAAGAATGGATGGGTTTGACTGAAGAAACAGAATGTTTGAATCTTATGCAAAGTGTCTTAAATGGTTTTCTGGTATTTCTATAGTATTTGTTTAAGTTTATCCTTAATATTTCATTTTTATGGGCATCTAAAAGGGCTTATAAAAGCATGACCAAAACTTTGACATGTTTTTAAACTCACCTTGTGTCTAGAACGCTGGATTCTTATCAAAACAAGCTTAGTTTGATACGTTTTTGACCATCTCACAATGTAATTTCATTGTCAAAAAGAGGTTTGAGATGTGTTTAAGACGAGATCAAGCCATGTTTGACACATCTGCAATTACTATGATTGTTTTGAGAGAAAGCTTTAGATCATTTTTTACATTTATAACTGAAGCAGAGCAGGAGGGAACAAGCTTATAGATGGAATCTTGGGGGGGTTTCATATTCAGCCCTTGGCGGAGCTGGTTTAAATATATGGGGGAGGGGAGGTGGTACCGGATATTTTTACTCTTTCAGTAACTTTAGCTTTTATGGCAGATTAAATAAAATTAAGCAAAATTGCAAGATTAAAAGTCGTTAATTTATGGCCTTAAGTCTCGTAAATTTTAGCTTTTTTCCGTACATTCACGACTTTAAATCTTGTAAATTTACGAGGAAAAAAGTCATAAATGACTTTTAAAGTTATAATTACACAACTTTACTCTCGTAAATTAATATTTACGACTTTTTTCTCGACATTTACAAGATTTAAAGGGGTAATTTCATTTTTTTTCTTTTTGTTTGTAAGCAGGCTCTAATACTCCATCGTATGCTTTCTTTAAATAGTTCTTTTTAAGAATAATTTCACCCAAATTAAGGTGCGGTGTCACAAAGTGGATTCTCAAAGCTCCGCAAGTGTTCTATAACTGTTGGAAACAAAATGCAAAATAGGGTTCAAAAAGGAAATCTTGAAACCGTTTCACTTTTATGAATTGCCTAACTTTTCCTCTGTCTTTGGACATTGTTGATGTTGATAGTGCTACCAATGATGGTGGTAACTTCTGATTTCTGAACAGGTTGCCTAGTTGACGTTTTGGAAAAGTAAGTTGGAGTCAGTTTGAAGCTGGTCAATGAGGCAAAAGCAGGATCTCAGGGTTGATTGGAAAGTCAGACTACAATGTTTAATAGAGGAAAGAACTGTGTTGTACTGCACGAACAGTCAGTTAAGCTTTGAAAACATTTAACACATCTTTTTACTTACACACACACCCTTAAAACCTCTGCAATAAAGAAAATAAATTGACAGATTTCCATTTATTTAAAAAACTGCACTTGAACAAGCTTCACTTTTTCAAAAATTAGAAAAAAAATCGAAACCGCCTCTTGGTCTTCATTTTGTACTTTTTCTTTTTGCGTGCAGATCTTTTGAGTCTTATTTTTCCAGCATCCTGGAAACGTCTTGAAGAGGTTGGATTTTATGCCCCTCTCGAGTGGCCCTCACTGAGAGGCATTCATCAGGGGTGGGCATACTTACAGCCCCCCTGGCCCAACACTTAAGATGTAGAAATTTCTTTAGTGGATGACATGTGGCTTCCCTACATATTGGAAGAGGAAAAGTGCTCTAAATGTTTATGAGCTTCTACTTTTTAGGAGTTTCTGGGTTCTGGAGGATGTATTATTGGGCTTTCCTGGAAGGAAAGCTGCACATCTGAATGAGATATTTCAGGTTTGGGCATCTTCAAGATTTTTTTTTCTTGGAGTCTTTCCAACAAAAGTGTTTTTCTGACAACAGGAGGAAGCATCAAAGCAGACCAAGGATCTCCACAAAAGTTATATGTGAAGCTGCAGAGGCTTTTTAACCCTTTAACACCAACGCTTTAGTTCCAGTGTTGACATTCTTTCAGTTTTTTAACTGTTTATGCAAGCAATGTATTTCTAGGGGATTCTGAAGCATATAAAAGCAGTCTTGTGCTGATATGCAACACTTTGTGCTAGTACTATCTTGCATATTGATGAAAATCTGATATGAAAAGCCACTTTTTGTTAGGCTTTGGTGTGCGGACACAAATGCAGGACAGCTGGCTGTTCCAAAAAAGTCTTTAATAACAAAAAAATCCAAAAAACCAAGGAAGAACAAAATGCTAAAAACAGAATCAGAGAAAGGCAAAGTCTATAAATCAACCAAGGCCAAAAACCAAAAACACAACACACAGGATAAAAACACCTGACAAGGGAGACAAGAAACTGGTGCGTCGAGCAACTAAACAAACCTGCAGGGAAGTGGGGGGAGGAACCCATTAAATACAGAAAAGGGAGGGAAAAACAATAGGACAATAGGGTGATCAGCTCAGGGGGAAAACACATGACACATTTCTTCACATCAGTATCAGCTGATACATTTTGATCGCATAAACGGTTGAATAGTTACAGTATGTCAAAGATATTTGGTGTCTGACGACATCTCTGGAGTTATACTTTGTACACACTGCCCTTGGCAACACGTGTGCAAGTGGCCACTTCCAATGAAAAGTCTATGTAAACACACATTTCAGGCTTCTGCGTTGAAACTCTTGGGTTCAGGTGTGGCTACAGAAGTTTTTACTACCAATTTGGGGTCTGGTGCAAAACACATGGCCATTGAACGTAACGTTCAGCTAAACCAGGATAAACTTTGACTAATCAGGGACTTGGATCTGGAACAGGTAGTGAACTTACCAAAGTGTGGATGGTTTATCAGATGAACCCAGATGGAGGGACGAGCCTGTCAACATCTGCGTGTGTTTTTGAAATAAAGAGAAACCAGGGGCACTCAGTATCCACCACTGCAAGGACACTAGCTGCAACCGTGTCCAGGTCATGAGATTTGCACCACTTCAACGTTTTGCATCAAGCTTCTTCCAGCTGTATAGGTGGCAGACATGCGCTAGTAGACAGTAGAAAAATAAGGAGAAGCCCCTCCTTGCTTGTCCAGTGTGAACACAGTGGGCTACATGCACGTTCAAGAACCGGATCACTTCTGCACTGTGTTTAAGGAAATAAAAGATGTTGGGACACAGCAGCAGCCTCGTTTCCATTGAGCAGTCCGGTACGGTACTGTAAGGAGTGGTACAGTATGATCCAGTTAATTCTGGAAAGCGTTTCCCCTTGTTCCCACTGAACAGTTCGTTTTCGTGGCACATGTATGCTGTAGACGGCTAGCGTATCATAGCCTCATTGTAGTGTGATGACTAGAAAAGCAACAACAATGGAGGTCATCCAGCAGCTCGTCTTTTTATTGCTTTATTTCTGGTACATTGTGTATAACAGGAATTTAATGCTGTTTAAAAGGAGATTCTGAGCAGCTAAGATGAATGTCGCATTTGGAAATGTTATCTTAAATGAGCACAATATTGGCACTTTCTAATGTCGTCATCATTTTCTTCCAATCAACGGGTGGCTACAGCGGCTCCGCCCCAACTATTCCGTTCCACTTTTCAATAGACCTCCAACGGATGGGGGCCCCCAAGAGGTATCGTACGGTACTATTTAATGGGTCAATTTTACAATGGAAAATCCTCAAAATACCGGACCGGACAGCTGAGTGGAAACGAGGCTTTGGAAACCAATTCCATTTATTGCCGATCTGACAATTTTCCAAAAAGAGAAGAAAATAGAAACCACAGTGTTAGCTGCCCGTCTCAGCTCCTACATGAGGGTGACTGGTAGAGGGAGATTCGCTAATCCCTTCATTAAAATAAAACATCTTTATAGTTTTTGCATTTTTCCATAACAGAACTCAAATAATAACAGGATAATTACAGGACGTCCACCTCTCCCACCGGACACTAAAACAAAAAGGGGAGAGGGAAGTAAGCACCAAACATGTAGAGGCAAAACCAGCGAAGAAGAAAACAAATTAAGGAGGGGCTACCAACCCAACACTGAATACAAGGGGGAAAGAAACCAATATTTTGTGCAAGTAAAACAAAAAGATAGATCAATGCTCAGTGTACGTAGCTTAAAAGGGTTAAAGAGATTGAGGTCAGCAGATGAAAAGCTGCTTTATCTGCCTTTATTGATAGTTTAGTCATCTCCTCCAATGATGATTAGTTCATTAATAAGATTTAAACAAATTATGCTTAATGTAAGTACGGATTCTACAGGTGGTTTCTTTAAAACAAGCTTTTTGTTGTCCATGACTTGAGGTTTTGTCTTTGTTTTATTTCCCCAGGGAAGGATGTCTGAGCCGGTGTGCTTCCATCTTGGCTGCAGTTACCCATGGTGACATCCTGGACCTGCCGGGCCCCAACCAGTCTTCAAGGTCACCTCCTTGAAACACCATCGCTCCTTTGTCCTCCTCCTCAGTCAGGAAGCCCATCACACAGCCGGTCCGGCTGGACTTGAATACTTTGCCTCATTTAATACAAACCGTGCAAATGTTGCCAACCCGTCTCTAGTACAATATGGGATTAAACCAGGCAATATAAAGTGGCTAACTGATGTAGTGAAATGTGTAATGGGTGTAGGTCTCAGCGGAGGGGGTTTATCTGCTAAATCCCAGCAGTTGGCCCTGCTATCATGGACAATGACCCAAAATAATGTCAACAGCTCATTTCCACCAGAGCTGGGCTTATGTGTGGGGGAGTGTGTGGGTGTGTGTGTGTGTGTGTGTGTCCTGGGGATACAGAGGTATACAGTATATAAGCTTCTGGCAGCGATACTGGCTCAACAGCAGACTGATGTGATTGATAGGATTTTTGCTCGGCTCACCACTTTTAGGGTCAAAGAATCCATAAGAGGTTAAATTTATAGATGCTGAGTCAAAGGATTGCTGATTCAATTCCATTCGCCATTTGAAGTGAGTTTGTTGCTTTTGTTTGAAGATATGTACAGAAATAAAAATCCTTGAAATGCTCAATAAAACACATTGAAGAAAGCCTTCCTGTTTTTGTGTCCTTTTAAAAAACATGAATGGAAGAAAAAGCATGAATGAATAAATTTTAGTCCTTAGCCAATCAAAATGAAAACAAAACTTTTAACATTTGAAGACGCGCTATGATGAAAACTATGCTTTAAGTGCTTTTAACATGTTATTGTTATGTTTTTCTAATGATCGAAGACATAAATAAAGAAAATTAAGCTTAATATTGCATTTCTGGGTATTTATTTTCTCAAATTTCTGATGAAGTACTGCCGCTCTGCAGAAATTATGTCCTAGAAAATGACACGTTTCTTGATTTTGACTCAAAACGGATAATCATCATTAAAAAACAATTTAAAATAGATCAAAATATAATTGGAGTTGGACTTTAAGGCTTTTGTTTTCTTTTTTCTAAATATTATGGCCATCTTAACAATTTGACAAAATGATAAAGACTAATACATAAAAAAAATATTAAGTAATAACTAAAATAATAGCTAGCTTCAGCCCAAATCCACTAAACAAAAGTTCATAAAGTAAGAAAATAACTAAGAAAATATATAGTTATGCTCATTACAATCTTCTAAAATGTCTCCAAACATGTCAGGCTTTCCTTATTTGAGGAATTTTAAATGTTTATTACATATTATTTCCCTAAAAAATATTCCTCTTTAGCCATTCAATTTAATTTCTGAGTTAGAAGATCCTAAAAACTATGTTTCAGAAGTGGGTCGAACCCAGTAAAATGTGAATGGACCCATTAATATAAGCCAGAATAGCTCATCCAGTAGTCATTAGAAAATATTTCCAAGTGATGGCAAGTTAAAACTGTTACTTTTTTGTGTATTTTCTCACAATATTTTGTCTCAATCGACTATTTTACAAAACATAAACCTAAACTCGATTTTTGTTGCTGCCTCAAAACCAGAAAACAGCCTCATTGCCAAAGAGAATTTAATATAAATTAGCTTCACTTGTTGGCGCTTTAATCTTGTTTATTTGTGATTGGCGAAACGTAGCGTGACAGTTGATTCGTACGACACTTTTCACTTAAATCCCCCTCCGTGTGGCTTGGTTTCCCAACCACGTGTTCGTTTTAGAGGCTGTCGCGAAGAAGACGGGGCGCCGAGCAAATCCAAAACACTTCAGAAATTCATCATTAGTGGGGTGCTACGTTCTTTCATTACCGAGTTTATCAGAGCAACCAGGCGCAGGTTCATGCACCCCTGAGCACAAAGACTCAAGTTGTTCTACATTTACAGAATCATTTAACTTCTTTAATTATTCTTTAAATTACAATTGCAAATAAAGGCGCTGCCCGTGGTGGATATGCATGGCCTGCAAAAAGAGCAACATTTTTAATGATTACTTTTCACATCGTACCAAACTAATCTCCCATGGACAAGAAATGAATGAAAAAGGGAAAATTTTCTCTCCCATTCTGCTTTAATGGAGGGTGCATCCGTCATCAGGCGCAGTGACTGTTCTGGACCAGATGTTGCAGAACTCACCAACAATTGGGCTGAAAATAGAAAAGGAGCGGGGGCACGGAGGTTGGAATAAATTAATTGCTAATTTCTCCGTCTTTGATGGAATTAGGCTCACCTCTTTTTCCCTATGTGCTGTGAGAATGTCCATGCGTTAAACGTTTTTTCTTCTCTCGCCAACCCCTCTCCCCTCTTCGCTTTCCCGATGGTTAAGGGCCACCCAGAGGAGAGCGAGTGATGCAAAACCAAGAAGTAATCCCTCTGTTTATCTCGGCTTCGAGGCTCGGCCCCAACCTCTGCTTCTATTATCCTGAGGATTTAAGGCAAACTTTCATTTATTGGTCGGCCTCCCTTCTCTATCCCCGCTCCTGAGCTCAGGATACCCCCTCCCCGAGCCTGTGTCCCAGTGTGAACGGATTTGCATAGAGCAACAAAGCATGTTGCCAAGGCAGTGGCCAGTCAGCAGTGGGACAAGCCCGCTCCGGAGCACAGTTTGCTCAGGCTGCACATGGTAATAGAAGAATGTGGCCTTCGGAGAGATGGGAGGGGGGCAACAAGCACCTGCACAGCGTGGCCGCCAGGCCCGCCGCCGCCGCCGCCGAAGGCAGCAGATGTACGGCAATATGGAGCCTGACTTCCCCCACTTTTTAGTCGTCCTTCACACAAATGAACAAGCATGGCAGGAAGTGGATTCACAGATGGGCTTTTGGAAGGGAAGATGAAGGTTCACCCACTAAAGTAAAAAACATTTACCTCACACACCAAGATGCTTTGTGACTTTGAGGATTTAAAGGAAAAACTCTTTATTTTGTGTGAGAAACAGACAAGAGACCTATTTCTGTGAAACCAGATCATACTTTTGTATTATTGTGACAATTTACATTTCTCTTTTATTATGAAAAATGTCTAAATATCCAAAAACAAGATCTGGAAATCAAATGGATAACCATAAAACTGACAATGAACCACTAGAAAACAATGGATAGTAAGGAGGAAAATATTTTCTCTTTCTTTGAGTATCTTTAGATGCTTTTGAAGCAGAGGTACACTCTTTTCTCTCAAAAGTACCATCACTAAATGTAGTTTGTTAAAGACCCAAATGCAGGAGACCAGAGGTCAGACATGGCAACCATTTTAGCAACCAAATAAACTGAAACAGAACTGAAAATTAAAAAAAATCCAAACCTAATATTAACAAAAGAAATGTGACTGAAGATGTGACAGGAAGTCATCAAACTCATAGACCTAAACACAATAGAGAAGAATGATCACAATCTGCTGTCCTTTTCACAAACTGCAAGCTGGTGTGAACAGAAACCAAATCTAAATGAAGAAACAAGAAAAACAAACACAAAATCTAACAAATATGAATAGAAACTCAAAAACAAAATAAAAGCACATTGGCCTTCCTGACAGAATATTCACATGTATGTCAGTAATCAAGAAAATATTCTGTGTTGACTGAAGCTGCAGCGACAACGATCATCCCATTAACATCAATCATATCATCATTCAATTTATTGTTTGCACAAAAAAAAACAAATCTCTTGCCTATTTTAATGATATTCACGATATTTAAAGATCAAACAAGCAAACACTTCATTATTTAGTTAAATATCATTTTCAGGTTTACACGCTTAGAAAATTTGAATTAAAGTTCAAAAATATTGATTGAAGAGGGAATTTCATCATATTAACTCTATCACTGTCATTTACTCTGTCAGGTAATTTAAAGGGTAATAAAAAATGTCCAGAAAATATAGTTAGTGCTCCTATTTCTCCATCCATCCATCCATTTTCTTGACCGCTTCTTCCCTTTTCGGGGTCGCGGGGGTGCCGGAGCCTATCCTTGCTACTGAAGGGCGAAGGCGGGGTTCACCCTGGACAGGTCGCCAGTCTGTCGCAGGGCGCTCCTATTTCTCCTTTTTGTTAATTGTATCAAGAAAATAGTGGAAATATCCAGAAGTCCCATTTATCTTTTCCTGAAAATGCCTTATGAGTTAAAACATTCCATGTCTTCTGTAGGATGTCCCCTTATTCAAGATAGGATGGATAGAAGGAATATAATGTTATAAATGAACAATTGCTGATGTAAATTTGAGATAAAAGCTAAAGAAAAACAAACTTGTGGATGATAGCACAATTTTATTTTAGTGTATTTCTTAAAATTCTTTTTATTTTTTTTTAAAGTACTGCTATATTTTGTAATTGGCTTTATAGATAGATGACACAAAACAATTTAAATATACAAAAATATGATTAGCAGTTCTTCAAAATGACTTTTTTTTTTAATACAAACGGAAATTTTTTTGTAATTTTACCAAAATTAGGTTAATTTGGAGAGTGTTAGTCTTTTTCATCTTTTTTGAGGGGGGGGGGCACATAACAAGAAGGACATAAAAACTGGAGAAAACATTTTGATTTTCCTGTAAATGAAACATAGAGCACAGTTTTTTTTTCGTATATTAGCTTTGCTAACTGCTACTAGCAGTTGACTGTTCCATTGATAAAAACAATTGGAGAAGAATACCATCCTTATATTTGTTATTGAACAATTATACCATGGTCTGGGTGAATACTCGATTCTGATTGGCTGCTGGGTGTGCATTAA
>NC_050512.1:24567063-24604675 GCF_002922805.2 Oryzias melastigma
TGAATGCAAATCAGAGCAATATTCAGCTAACAGTGAAGATGAGCTTCCTTGTCTACAGTTAGAGGTTGACATTTCCTGTTATTTGAGCTACAACATGTTTATAATCCTTTTAAAAAACAAACTTTTAACAACTTCATGTGATTTTGCTATCACACACCTTAACTGGTGCCCTAAACGTGCAATAAAGGGCCATATAAAAGCAAAAAATGTTATTTTTTACATCAGTTGTTCAATAAATTACTACAGAGAAGAACATCTTCAAAGTGGAAGCATAATCTTCCCGCCAGACTTTGAGCTCATTTCACCACATTTCTATGGCTGCCTTTGTGAGGGTCCGCACGAGGAGCAGGGGGCCAGATGTTTCTCAGGATCTTGTTCGGTTTTTCGGATGACTGTTGACAGAGCCGTAGGGGGACACAATGTATAGAAGTAGCCTGCAGGGAGCTAAAACCCCCTTCAGCTACAGGTAAATAAAGACCACCCAGCCCCACATTCACAGCAACGGGCCTTATCTCCACCCAAAGCAGGCACTGCTTCTCTCCCCGCAGAAGATAAAACCCTGAGAGGAGGCCGATGCGGAGGTCGTTTCCATTCCTAATGTCAACCAGCTCTCCTCACACACGAATCATCCCAGTGATCGTATCAGGAAAGTTTCTTTATGTTCAAAACTCCTCTTATCTCTTTTACAGTCGATTAATGGGAAATGACCACAAGCTACCAGATCTCCAGAGGCTCCACCAACTGCTACTTAAACTAAAGACTACATGTGTGTTTTCATTGTGTTTCCATTGATCTAATCTGGTAGACAATTAACAAATCACAATTATTGTAAATCAAACCTTCTTGGATTTATCTGAACTGAAAGTAATTTAGACTGGATGTTTAAAAAACAATCAAACAAATGTTTTTTTTTTCTCCTTCTTTGTTTTTTTTATTGCATTTGGGTATTGAATTTGGAAAATGCCACAATAACATGTTAATATTTGTGGGTCTTGCAATACAATACTTATCACAATACACATCACAATACAATATATAGAGTACGACTTTGAAAAACTATCTAAATACTAATACACTCCTCACATTAACAAAATTGTGTTAAATACATTTTTTTTTAATTATCACAGGATTAATCGCTGCAACTGTATCTAAAAAAGTTGCTTTTACCAAAGCAAATTCCAAGCGGTTTTCTTCTGATAAAAAACATGAATACATATTTTAACTCTAAAACCTCGTTTCTACTGAGTGGTACAGTATGGTACGGTCCAGTCCAATATTTTTGAGCGTTTCCATTATAAAATAGACCCATGAAGCAGAACCATTCCATTTCTGGGCCTCCACTGGTTGTAGGTACATAAAAAAATGGCACAGACCGGTTGGGGCGGAGCTACTACTGGAACCTGTCGATTGGCCGAAGGTCCTTGCTACAAAATAAAGTGGTCGTTATAGTCTTCACCGTCTGCAGTGTTCTCTCAAACAACATCAAATGCTTTACGAAGGACCAAAAACCGAGAGAATGAGCAATGACTTCCACTGTTTTTCTACTCTTTTGCTATAGTCCCACTACTGCCTGGACCACCGGACCTTACTGTGTCGGACCGTACCGCTCAGTGAAAACAAGACTTTAATGTTGTCTGGTTTACACAACAAAATATTTTTCAGTGTTAAAAAACAAAACTTAAATGTGCCTTTACTAATAAGGTTCTTTATGAATAATTAAGAGAATAAAGTGCTATGTATTCCCAACACAGCTTAAATGTACTTTGAGGAAGCAAATGGCTGGTGGATTAAATGTCCAAAGAAACAATTTAGAAAGTTAAACTGATTTATTTATAAATATGTATCAATAAGCTATGCAACAACTAAGACTATTGAGTGAACATCTACCACAAGATGGTTCTTGTGAGGTTTTGTTGTTTTGGTGAGCTGCTGCAAGAGGCTCATTGTTGTGTGTTGCCAACTAGAGGTCAGGGTTTGATACTACATTCACACCGGCCTCTATTACGTGTGTTCAAGTGACAACTTCCAATAAAAACTTTATGTAAACGCATGTTTCAAGTTAAAATGTACGTTAAAGTGAAACCAGTTTAACGTTGGCCAATCAGATACTTGGATTTGGTGGTGGTGATGAGTTGCGTCCTTTTTAATTTATGAAAGTGCCAACTGAAAATTGATCATGTAGGAGAAATTAATCATTGTAATTCGTGCCTGAATGGAATAATACACTACTAAGTCATTCATCTATCGGAGTAGAGCTGTAGAAGAAAAAGCCTGGAGCAAGATTTGCTAGATTTGCAGTAGTTCTACGTTTAGCACCAAACTCTTCCAACATGCTCTAGTACTGGATAGTAACGGTCCAGAATGAACACTGTATGCTGAAAGTGAATTTAAGAATCTGCATTCAGTCCACACTTGAACGCACAACATATGCTTGATATGAACGTAGGATAAGTAGAACAGAAACGTACGTTCCTGTGCTAAATGTTAGCTTAAAAAAAATAATTTGAAACCGTTTCAGCAGAATTTGACATTGATACTTGTATGCCAAATCAAATTTTGTGATGTTTCACAGAATTTTTTACTTCTTCCTGAGTTTTTCTTTAATAAATATTGTTTTGCTCAGTAGTTTAACAATTTTTTGAAGTTCAAAATAACACATAGCTAAGAGCTATTGCTGTTTACATTTGCTGTTTCCATTATACATGTGTGCAAAACTATTAAAATTCTAGAAATGTCTGAAAAACACTATTTCGCAATTACACTGTTTCCATTAAAACATAATTAGGCAAACAAACACAAACCATCTGATCATTCAAAAACAGGACAATGGATCAGAACAGTACTTTGATTTACAGCAGATACATTCAAATTTCTGCCATGAGCACTAGCGCTCATCCTCATCTGTCAAAGGAGACGTTGGCGTCTCATTCAGGCCATTGAGCGCCAAGACATCTGGGAGCGACTATGGATGAAGATATTTTGGGAAATCCTGGTTGGTGATTTACAGTGGAGCTTTGGATCCAATTCAACACGTTATGCTCAAGTATTGATGAGCTGTAATGCTGCACAGCGTTGGTCACGTGACTCATTTAATTCAAAGTGTTTCCTTAACAGTTTAGTGAAATATGTCATTTCAAAACGGCTCGAAAACCTCCTCCTTCAAGTGTAAAAAAACTTTTTTCAATAAATGCAATTTTTATTAAACTGACATGTTTCCATTTGACTAATTTATTATCGCAAATAAAATGTGTGCAATTTCATTGCCAATAGAAACACAGCTATTGTAATCTATTCATTAAAAAATAAAAGCATTGCTAAAGACTTTTCCTAATTTAAAGGATAAATACTTGGCATTAATATTTTGTTGTGTAGATTTTTGCAAATGTACATTAATGTGCAAGGTTTGTTAAAAATCACTTGGCACAGAAAAATAATGAGCAATATTTGAAATTAAATGTTTAAAGTTTGCATTAGATTATCCCATGTGAGGAACAACAAACTATCCCTTTGTAACAACGTTTTATTACATCTTTCTCCACATGCTGACATTTTACAAAAAGAATCAAAGAAAAGTTAAAAATACAGACGATTATCTGTAATTATATTTCTGGAACACTCCCAAAGTTTAAAGTTTCAAAATCAGCTCTCGACCTTTCCAGGATTTCCCATCCTCCCCTCCCTCCGCCGCTCTTTTCCAAATTGGAGGAAGGCTTTGGTTTGTTGTGTCAGAGGAGGCTGGGCCGCCTGATAGCACACAGAGCTGATATGGCCCTGATATCTGTTGACAGTCAGCTCTTCTCTGCATAATTGACTCCTCCTCCCCCATTAGCAACGGCTCTGTTTGGCTCCCCGGGGCATGTGTTAGAACAAATTTGAGGAGTGTCATATTGCACGCATTTCAACAGGGCCAACAGGGTTAGACTCACATTAGCGTAATGAATCAATCTGCTTGGCTAATGGCTGAACTAACTCCATTAGGATGAGGAGGCATTTGAGGCGAAAGATTCCACCGGGGAGGAGGCAACCCAGCTCATCGCCGGTACAATCAACAGCCGATTTATTAGAAATGTGAAAAAAAATAATGAAGTCAAGAAGAGTTAAAGCAACGACAAAAAGAGAAAGACCTAAGGAGTATTTTAGTTCATATTCCATATGCACTGTGATGCATCAAATTTGATGCAAATTCCCAGAATTCCTCATTAAAAAACTTGATTTCAAACAACAGTCACTAAAAATGTGAAGAACACATTCACTTAAGAGTAATTGTATATTCTGTCGACAAACAGCAGCAATTCCTGGCATGTGGATGTTTTGTGACCAAGATGCATTAAGGACAAAAGGAAATAACAACTAAGGCATGGTTACTTTAGCACGTGAATAGAGGAGGATTATTGGGGGGTGCCTCAAGGGGGGCTAATTACCTGATGAGCATCTGAATTGGAAAATGTAACAGGCTGCTGATAAACAGCTGATAGCCACCTGCTGATCCATCAGGCCTGAAAAAAACAAACCTCGAGCAGGTGATCAATTAGTCCATTATTTTTTTTTTAAAGAGACATTCTGCAGGAAAGTTTCTTTAAATATTTAAACTAAATTATGACTAAAAGCTTTCATCACACTCAAGATTATTTTTATAAAACCAAACATGCATTATGCATTGTTTAATATTTAAAGATTATTGACAAATGGGTAATTTCCTGCTTTATAATATAAAACAAAAATGTTCTTGACACATTCAAAGGTAGGGCTAGATTAAACAGAATTTTATATATCACAATATAGTTTTTGATAATGATATATTTCATGATATAAACCAAATAATTATATTTGTCAAGTTTGAACGCTCTGTGGCTCATAAGAGAAATCTGTAATCATCAGCAGGTTGCTTATATATTTATTTCCTGTCAAACTTTCAACATAACAGATGAACTGAACATGATGCAACTGTATTTTCAGATAACTAAGAAAAGTCATATATTTATGTATATACTACAAAAAAATGGAAATTAATGCAAAAACTTTCAAGTTTCAAATGAGCATAAATAAAACAGAACAATAAACTGATAAGTTCATTTAAAAAAAGCGTTACATCCACAAATAAATTCTAATGTTTTCAAGTTTTACAGAATAAACAAAATTATAATAATATTTTACACAGAAATACTTTAGGCTTTTACTTTTTGAACTTTTTCTGATTTTTCTTTTAGAAAACATTTTATTTTGTCATCTAACTCTTAACTTAAATTCAAACATGCTGAAAAAGTAAGAACAGATTTACTACGGATTTTAATTCTGCCTCTAAGTGATGACAGCTTTTAATAAATCATAACAAAATACAGTTTGAAAACATAGAGATTTGTTTTGTTGTTGCATATCATTGACGTTAAAGGTGGAGTGCTCTCACGAGGGAAGAAGGCAAGGATGTTCAGCACAACATCTCACACAGGTTGCAGTTTTCCGTGTACCACCCACTGCTAACACACAGTGGATTCAATTCTGTTTTTCTATAAAAAAAGTTTTTATGAATGTCCTACGAATTAATTTTATTGTATTCATCCACCACGTGTTAAAGTCCAGTCAGTGAAATATAGTCTGACTTTAAACCGGTCCATGATCACATCTAGGCGACACACAGAACAACTCGTTAGCATTAGCAACGCGCTAATGCTCCATCGCAGTCACCAAATCAACACTTTTGATTGAACATTCTGTTGCTCCTATATGTCCAGCAGGTTTGTCTCCTAGTTCTGACTGGATGCTGTTAAAAATCACCAGATGTCCCGCTGCTAAACTAAACGTTACACTGAGATGATTAGCGGAGGTGGCCGCGGGGGTGTCATGTCTCGCATGCAGACGATAGAGGAAGAGAGGCCGAAAGAAATTTAACAAAAGGAGCACTAATAAACATAATTAGATGCAAACATTGATTCACCATGTGGTGACTAACCCTCTAACTTTTACTCGCCAAAGTTGAGAAAATACTCACAACTAGCTAATGTTGATTTTGGACCCTTCAAAATAAAAGTATATGACCATAGACTCATTATTCTATGAGAAAAAGTTTTGACATAATATATATTGTTATCGTTTTATCGCCCAGCCCTATTTAGAGGATGAAAAATGATAATGTTGTAGGAAGATGTAGGGGATCGTGTTGCCAAAAGGGAGGGAAAAGAATCCAAGAAAACCAAAGAGGAAGCTGTAGTAGAGGACATGAGGGTGGTTAGTGTGAGTGAGGAAAGGATGAGATGGAGGCCAACGGATCAAGGCAGCGACCCCTACAGGGAGCCGCCAAAAAGACAACATTGTTTTTTGTTTTATATATGTATTTATTTTATTTTTCATTACCTGTATGCATTTTTCCTTTTTATGAAGGTATGTTAACATTACTGCGACAGACTGGCGACCTGTCCCGGGTAAACCCTGCCTTCACCCATCAGTAGCTGGGTCAGGCTCCAGCAACCCACAACCCCGAAAGTGGAAAAGCGGACATTCTGTGAGGTCACACTTTAGAATAAATACAGTGAAAATAAAGCGTCAAGTGAGCAAGGCACATTGACCAGAACTTACTCCATCCAACTCAAAAATACTTTAAAAATGGCATGTGGGCCGAGCAAAATTCAAGTTTAAATCTCTGTTGGGTCCAACTACCTGCCAATCAAAAAAACAAGTCACCCCCCACAGTTGTCATGAATAGGAATAAAGGTACTATGCATTTAGGACATTTTTTTATAGCAGGTATTTCTATTTTTATTTTTGGTGTCAAAGCTGATTTATTTATTTATTTATTTTTGGATAGGTGTCCAACTGCAACCTGCCTCCAGTGGTTTTAGGTAGAACTGCAGTTTGGAACAGAATGTGCTGTCAACACTGGAGATCCAATACCTCTTAAAACTTGAATATGTCTCAGGAATTAAACAATATAGCATCTTTTCTATGAAATCAACAGTAAAACAAAATAATTTGCAGTGGAAACAAGCATAAAGTCTAAGAAAAAAAGCCAGTGCCAGGTTCCAAAGAGTGGCAGATTTTAACTGGTCAATCTGAAGTTGCGTGATCATTCCAGATCTTTTGTTTGGTTCAGTGAAAGTTAGAAACATTGAAATGTAGAAAACCAACAAATGATCATGTTTGTCCATCTTGACATCCAGCGGAGAAGCAGCTGTGGTAAAGGCAAGTTGGGCAAGTAAAAGGGCATTAAAAGTGTTTTAATAAATAAAGTTATATTTGATATTTACAGTTTTCCACTAGCTTACAGCTCTTGACAACCCCAACTTAACAACCAGTGCAACAAAAACTGGAGCTATCCAGGCATAAACTTATGAGGCATATGCCAACTCGAATGAACAAGAACACATCACAAATACAATCTTTTTTCAAATTACACTTTTCCCTGCAACTAATTCACAATGATTTGAGCATAGAACTACTTAGAAAGGCCCTTTTGAGCTTAACTTTGCTTTATAAGATCTACATCATTGAAAAAAATTCTCAAGAACATGTTAAAAACACAAAAAAACACAATTTTAATCAGAATATGTCTGTAAAATATTCATTGTTTTATTTTTTACTTACAATTTTTAGTTTTACTTGTCAACCAAATGGATTGAAGTTGCTCAAATTTCAGTTTTGCTATTTTATTTTCTCATTGAATTAATGGGGAATTAAAAAAAAAACAATGTACCCCTTCAAACAATCTATACTACTTTGACTTCTGTCACTGGGAAAAGTCTTTTAATTTTACTATTTCTTCTCTCTGGATCATAATAAAGATGAAGGAGCATTAAACTTTGAAAATAAAACTAATATTAGTGAATCAAGAAAGAAATGTTGACATTTTATTTTAAAGAAAATTTCAAAAATTGCTAAAAAATAACAATTTTTACACGATTTGTAATCTTGTTATTGAGGAAATGGAAGTGAGTTCATTGTTTGTCGGTTTTGGAGTAAACCAAATTCTAAATAACTGCAGCTAATATCTCAAACCACCTGCCTCCAGTCCGTTTAAGCTCCACCCTCCTCCCTTTTGAGCATCCCTGCCCCCCATCCCACCAAAACGAACCCAAACTGATGCCTTTTTTTTTTATCTGCAGATTGTCAGACAATGCCTTGAGGATCCCGTAGCCTAATCTCCCCCAATCCCTCCCGTCGCCTTTATCCCACTGTTAAAGAATGTTTGAAAGGGCGACAGAAAACTGAAAAAAAAAGAATAGAAAAAGAGAAAAAGAATGGGGGGATCTTGGGGTGTGGGGGGGTGTAACATCTGGGATAGTATATGAGCTAAAAGGGGGTTTGGGGGGGGCTTAGAGCTAGCTGAAAGGACAATAAATGACATTAAAGAAGATATCAAAGACCAAATTTGTGAAGAATGAGCGCTCCAGTGTGAACAAAAGCAAAAATAACATTTGAGGTTGTTCTTTTATTGAAACACTAGATACATATTTAATTAATCAGCTAAAATCTATTAAGAAAATGTCTTTTTCTGTCCATTTTAAGCAATGGAGCTTCATGATTTTGGCCCAATTTAAAAAAAAAAACACAAAAATTTCATCATTTTTGTGCCATCTTTTTAAAACAGAATCAAAGCCAACAAAAAACAAAGGAGCCGGAAAAATCAAGGTTGACTTTAAACCAAAATTTCACAGAGCGCCACTTGAGTGTCACGCAGGCCCACTCAGAGTTTAGAAGGGTATTATGTTTGAAAGACTTTATTCCTCCCATTCCTGTGAAAGATTATACCAGTTATCCCATCAAAGTTGAGTAAAAACTCCATTCTTGTGTCTTTAAGCTCTTGCAATGGAGGTCAATAAGACTGCGCCTCTGCTTACAAGGCTGGGCCGGGTGTAATCTCGCTGAAGTTACATTAATTAAATGGTAAGCTTCTTTAGCAATACGTTGCTAAAAGAACTTGGCTGATAATGCACTTATAGCGTTTGCCGGCTGCTTGTTTCAAAGCCAGCAGACGTTTAACCATGCGGCTCACGTACGGCGGCTTAAAACCTTCCGCCCGAACCACAATGAGCCAGCGCAGCCTGGCACCAGAAGTGAAATTCAACTTATCAAAGGAAAACATATTTGCCGCAGCATGTTTGATTTGCACTTTAAGACTCGCAGTTGAAACTTAAAATATAGGAACGTGCAGCAACTTTTGGTTACGATTTTAACTTTTAATGCTGGAAAAGGGAGAATTTTCATGAGTATTTTTTAAAAACTGTATATTTGAGAGTTTTCTGAGTCCTGGATTAATTGGAGTTAGTAGAACTTTAGAAGGTAATGTCACTAAAGCACATTATGGTTCTGAGAGGTAGAAAAATTAAGACTTATCATGACTATAGAGAACTCAAATCAATTCATTATATATTTTTGATGCTTAAATAAAATAATGCTCAAAGCATAAGAATAAGTCTATTTACTATACAAACAAAAACTTCACTGTAAAATTCTATAAAACCTAATTATAGATACAATTTAAAGATAAATCAAAAGTTTTTTGGGGGACAAAATAGGCAAACATTAAAAATCTTTCAAACTACTAAATCTACCTTTTATGTTGCAAAATATATTTTTAAGAGCTCACTTAGAATTTTTTTGTTCAAATCTGTTTTTATGATTTTAAATAGTATTTCAGCTCAATTAATAAATTACCAGACAATAAATAGAAACTTTTAAGACACTGTGAAAAAAGGAAAACGAAAACTAGAGTTAAAAGCAAATATTATTACAGATGAATCAAATGTGTGTGTGAAAACTAAAAAAAGACAGTTGAAACATTTAAAAAAGATAATTAAAATTAAAACACTTCTTTCGGTACAATTGTTCTTGGAGGTTATAGAAATCAGTAATAGACACATTTGGTCATTTTTCTAAATGTTAATTCGAAAAACTTGTCTTTAGTTTTTTAAAAATGGTCAAAAAATTAAAAAAAAAACATCAAGCTTGATGCAATTTGGTTTTCACAAAAAGTCTAACATTTGTTCAGCTATTGCCTAAAAGCCATCAATAATTTACCTCAGATATGTCTACACTTTTATCAAGAAACGGACATATCTGAAAGCTAATTCAAAACCCTCCTGGACTCTAGTTTTCAAAAATAAAGATCAAATTAAATTTACAGGGAACAAGAGATAAAGCTGAGTTACAAAATGAGACGGATCTTTAAAAAACACCTATTTATCTGTTTTAATTTGTAAAATTGAATACAATAGTGCAAGAAACACTAGATGGTGTATTTTTCAGCACATAAACCCACTGCCACTGGACCCCTGCTGGCAGCTCTGGCCTCCACCATTGATCAAATATCCTTCACAAATCAATTTTACACTTGATCGCAACCCGCACGCCCTCCTACCCAGATCCCCTCCTCTCCAATTAAGCACCCGCATTAGCATATATATGTGTGATATCAGTGGAAAACATCAGTTGGCTGGTGATTCACAAACGCTCCTGGACAAAAGGAGGGTTGAACACCTATTAACCCCGGAGCAGCAGCACAGAAACCAGCTGAGAAATTCCCCAACCTTCGACCAGTGGATGAAACGAGGAGGCGGAGACAAGGAAAGGCTTTGATGATAAAGGAGAGACTGCTAATGGTGCAATCATCACTGCGATAACTGCGTTTATGAGTCCATTCTTAACAACAACTTGGATCAAAAAAATATTTGAAAAGGGAAACAGAAGCTGGCTGATTAAAAAAAATCTGTTGGAATGTCTTTGTAGCTTTAGATTTTAATGTTGCCAATTGTGATGCTAAAAATCAAACAACGAAATAATGCAAATGTGAAAGAAACAGCTCATTACTCAAATCACAAATTGCTGTGTATTCACACTGCACTTCTGGGAAAGGAGCTATTAGACTGTTCCTGGTCAGTCAAATATTTGCCCACATGCCTTCTTGGTTCACTAAACTTTACATTATTTGAACTACCATAACTCTTTAACCATTTATGCATTTAATGCAAGTCCAGTGGACTCTGAAAGCAGAGAAAAGCAGCTTTGTGTTGATATGCAACACTGCATAGTACTGAAGTGTTTACGCATTCAAATTAAATCAGTTGATTCTGACATGAGAAAAAGCGGCTTTCAACCATTTTGCAATATTTGCACATGTATTAGTGTAAAACTGATATCCAAAGCTGCTTCTCTCCACATCAGAATCTGCTGATTCCCACTGATCGAGTTGCAGTATGTCAAAGATCATGTATTATTTAGGCGTCAACTGCGACATCTCTGGTTTCAAAGGTTTTAATGAGGTAAGGACTTCTAGTTGTGGAAGTCTGTTTCTTGTCGTGTATTTTACACCTAATCCTTCTATACATACTCACTCCCAACTCGTTATATATTGACGTATGGTTCTGGGCCCCTTTGTGTCACTTTTTGACGTTTTGGATGTCCCCAACTCATCGTTTTCTTGATGTGCTAGCTCAATGTATATGAGGGTTGGGGACTCCTGTTTAGCGTCTGTGGTCCCGTACCAAACGGCCTGGAGTTTGGGGACACCCAAAGTGTCAAAAAGTGACTCAGATCGGGCCCAAACCACACGTCAACATATGACGAGTTGGGGGTGAGAATGTAATGAATCCATCAGTAACATTCTTTTATGTTCTACCAATATTATTATACCTAGCAAGACCATAAATAAATAAATATTCTGATTCTGTCCACTTGTAGCATCCTCATCTGAGCTGGGATCTGGACTTTCTAAACTATGGCTGGTTACCTACAATATTCACCATTTTTGTTGTACTGGTAATGTTAGGTTGGGGGCTGTAAGCTAGTGGAAGAGTGGGTGTAGAGCAGGGGTCAGCAACCTTTATCAGTAGAGGCCAAATTAGAGAAAAATCTAGCTCGTTACTTAATTATTAGCTGAACTCCAAACTAGTATAAAATTCCTCAGTAAATTAAATCAACCAAAAATGTTAGCATGTTGCTAAAATAGAAGCTAAACTCAAAATTAGCATAAAAAAACAATTAACCAAATTCCCCAAAGAAGCTAGCTTGTTGTTTCATTACTAGCTGAACTCCAAAATAGCCTCAAATTCCTCAGTAAACAAAAAAGTAAAAACATTTGCTAAAATAGAAGCTAAATTCTAAATTATCCCAGAAAAACCTCAGTAGATGACAAATTAGTTGAAAACATCATGATTTTTTTCTAAAACATTAGCTAAACTCCAAATTAGCCTAAAACCTCCAGTGGACAAAAAAACTAGCAAAAAAACGTTAGCATGTTGCTAAAATAGAAGCTAAACTCAAATTTTTTTTTTTTTTCATTATTATTATTTTATCTTTCTTCAGCCAGAGAGCCACCATGGAGAGATAAAAGAGCCACAGGTTGCGACCCCTGGTCTAGAGATAGCTTACAGTTATGAGTGATGGGAAGGGGGCACGGGGTTGTTACACTCCAACAGTCCTACCCACATTTTAGAGGCAAATTTCTAATAACCTACTGCTGCTCTGCAGAAACTATGTCCAAGGAAACTACCTTTTTTAAAAAATGTGGTTAAAAACTGCATAATCATTATTAAAAGACTGCTAGGAACGCTTTTAAAAATACTCAAAAGCTGATGGGAGCGGGTCTTTAAGTCCCCGATTGGAGAGCAGAAATATTTACTAACACAACACTAAACTATGACAAAAACAGTAAATCAACAACAACTGCTTTGGCAAAGACTCAAAAATGGACCAAAACAACAAAAAACGTAAACTCCCCAACTAACTTGCAGTGAGCAGTCATTCTTAAAATAAAAGTTAGCATTTTGCACTCACCAACAGCATCCCCTTTGAAAATAAAAAAAGTTCATCTCTGTTAACTTTCTGTTGACGTTGGAGGCTAATGCTAATAGCTAGACCTTTCTCTATCTGTTTTGTTTGATCTTGTTTGTTTGGCATAAGTTTTGATGTCAAAAACAGCAGCATTGGGGAGTCCAGTTGTCTGTTTCTACTCCCTCACAGTGAACAGTCTGCTGTTAATCGAAAGGGCTCGGACAGATTTCAAACCCCAACAACCCAAACTAGCTAAAATATGACTGGGCAAAAATTCTATCATGGCGTACAACACTGTTAGCAGCATGAAAACAATGAACTATGATTAATCTGTTTTAGGTAATTTAGTTGGATGGGGGGAGCGGGAGACCCCCACTCGGTATAGACTTCTGGATGGGTGGAAGATTTGCTGATTTAAATGAACCGTCCGTGATTATTTTGCTGTTTATTTGCCGTTCATTAGTGATTAATGCATCAAGTACATAATATTAACATGACATGTGTGCCGTACACGAGTATTAAAAGTTATATATTGGGGGTACATGCGTGAAAAGTCTGTTACACATACGTGGAATGGTCATGGAAAGCCAAAGATTTGCGTATGCAATCACACACAATCACGCACAAGATTTACATAATTGCACATAATTTATGTGAAATATGCATAAACTCCGTAAATCTCAACTGATAAGCTCAAAACCGAATTCACGCAAAGATGCATCGGTCAAAACCCTCAATGGACATGTGTACACATTGACAAACACAAGATACACTTATAGTTTATATATATCACGAATGTATTATGAAAGACTGAAATTGCATACGTGGACAATGCACAAATTGTACATTGCAGCAGAGTGACACGGCCTAAAGCTAACGCTCAGTTAAGCTAGCCACTCGACCACATGGAGCACACCAAAACCACCGTACTTTGGTCAACCAGCTTTAGTGACTTTTTTTATTCAATTCATTTTCAACTTGGATAAGGAATGAAAATCTGCTTCTGCTCTGGCTGCTGCTGAAATTAAGGAAGAAGCACACACATGATGAGGGCTGGGCTAATGCCAGCCGCATCTTAGCTAGCTGGCATTCGCTTTGATGTGCTTTTACGTCGGTAAGAAAAAAAGCCTCCGGTGTCGCCTGGAAAAAGTTGCTAGATTTACCACATGTCCTTTTTTTTCTTAAATAGCTGCTGGGGGAGTTAGAGTCACTAAATATAGTGATAAAGTTGCCAAGTTGGCAACACCGTGAAGGAGGAAGGGAAAGTGTTGCCTCCTCAGCCTAACCTGGTGTGAACATTAATAGACAGTAAATTAAAAAAAGGTCACCATAACAGAATGTTTTCAAATGAAAAATATTGAGCAAAGTATAAAATTAGAAAATGAGCACCAAGATATAAATTAAATTAAATAAAGAGAACAGAGGACCAATAAACTGTGACTAAAAGTTTTATAACCGAGTTTAGAAACTGTTGATTGAATCTAAGTAAGTGTCTCTGTAGTCTCTAGGGCTTCTGCCCCTTAACGGGGTGATTAATGTCACTGCAGCCAGAATTCACATCCATTGATGCTTTTTTTTTTTTTTTCACAACTGCTTAATGATGACATTATCAGGTTGCTAATTAGCGATCCATCAGCAGCTTGTCCGCCTGACAAATTGACAGGAAAACACTGAGCCGTCACCTCCGTAACCTCCTCCTATTGTCCCTCAACGACTTTACCGTGGCTGGCGCTCATCGTTAACTTCCGGTCCGTCACCATTATCTCTCTTGTCTTTTCAAGCACGCCCTTCCTGAACTTTCACTGCTGAAGAAAACAAGGGGAGAAGAAAGCTTTCTGCTGGAGTTCCAGCTCTTTATCTGTGCTCACAGCTCATGTGTTCGATGTGTGATGAGTGCTTGCCCTTTAACACTCAGGTGACAACAGTTCAACTGAAAATTGTACTCTCTAAAAATCAACTGAACTGAAATAAAATGTATCAATTCAGATTAAATAAAGTAAGAAACTAAGAGGCCATGTCAAGTATTTAAAATGGTTGCAATCCAGTTTAGTTCAAATAATTCCCAGAAACACTTAAAACCATTTTAACTGTATTTTTTATTTCATTTCTGAAGAATTAAGCAGAATCAGACTCAATACTGACCTTTCAGCCTTTCAGTGGGAGCACCTGTTAATCTCAGGATTCATAACAATTTTAGATTTTGTGTAAAAAAAAAAAAAACGAAATATTTTAAATTACGGTGCAAAGAGGTCACCGACTTTCTGCACAGTCAATTGCTACAGAGCTCCAACCTTCATGTGACCTTCAGATTAGCCCAAGTCCAGTAAGTTTCATGGAATGGGTTTCCATGGGCGAGCAGCTGCACATCGCCAAGTGCAATGCAAAGCGTTGATGGTGTAAAGCAGACACCTTCTCTGGAATGATGAATCAAGCTTTTCTATCTGGAAATCTGATGGACCAGTCTGAGTTTGGATGTTACAGGAGAGCGGGACATTTCAGACTACATTGTGCCGAGTACGAAATTTGGTGGAGGAGGAATGATGGTGTGGGCTTGTTTTTCAAGAGTTGGACTTGGCCCCTTAGTTCCAGTGAAATGATCTTTGAATGCTTCAGGATAACAAAATATTTTGGACAATTCCAGTTTGGAGCGGATCCTTACTATTCCAACATGACTGTGTGCACAAAGCAAAGTCCATAAAGACATGGAGGACAGAGTCTGGTGTGGATGAACTTGACTGGCCTGCACAGAGTCCTGACCTGAACCCCATAGAACACCTATGGGATGAATTAGAGCAGAGACTGTTTTTGTTTTGCTACACATGAATATTTTACATATGAAGGAATTTTCACACAAATTAAAACAGCAAAACATGAACTTTGAATACTATTAGAAAATGTTGAAGACATAACTATAATGTAGGAATGGAAATTTGCTTTAAAATGAAAAAAAATATATAATTTTTTTATTCAAATCCCTAAAGGAATGGATCATAAAAATACGTGTTTTTGTTCTGTGTGAAATTACAATAGGATAAGTAGTAAGAATCTTTTTTGTGTTTTCCTCTGTATATCAACACAATAGATGGCTGTTTTCTCAGTCAGTGCTGCTCTCTAAATACCAACACTGCTGATGTAAATCCAGTAGAATCTGATTCACCGCATAAAAACTGGATTTGGTCCCTCCGGGTTTCATATCTGTTGTTTCTCTTCATGCTCTCAGAGTTAAACCTGCACTGGACTCCAGGGACTCAAACCAAACAGCTCTTATTTGAATGGCCTCTGACACAGAGGTGTTTGTGCGATGGTTTTATCTTATGTTGCAGTGAGCGACAGCCCACTGAAGGTGTGATGTATGTTATGGTTTTGGATTAAAGATTAAAGGCCGTTAAAGCCGGCGAACAGGCCTAATCCGGCTCTTCAGCTCGGCTTTGGAGGCGCTGATCCACCATCAGCTTACTGCCCAGCGCTCATTGTGTGGACTTGAAAACAAAACCTGTTGCAAATCGCAGCCACTTACCTTCACCGCTCTTCATAAACACAGGAGTTCAGTCAATTCAGACTAGAATAAAAAAAGACCTCAAGTGTCAGATTTTTTATGAAAAATGTACTTTTTTATATACAGTATGTTAGCTGCAAGGAAATGAAACAGATCCAGGAATGTGTTTTGATTTGTAAAAATGAAATGTCGTTTTTTTATTATTTGTTTTGCTTTTGTCATGATCTTTAAAATGTTTCTACGTCGAGTGATTTGTTGGTGTTATTTGGACCTTAGGGCCACAATAATCACTATGTTAAGACAATGCTAGTAAAAATATGAATATATTTTATTATGGAGCAACATTTTTTAAAATACGATTATTGTAAGAGTTATACAAGTCTAACAATTTTTAAAATATATCAAAATCTAACAATTGGTTAAAACTTTTAACTTTTGGAGGAAAAGTTTATGGTACAAATTCTTTGGCACAAAAAGAAGACCTGTAGAAGTGAAGAAACTGAAGAATGCTGCAGATGTTTGATTTTTTTTTAATTATCTTCTAATCTTTAAACACTGGAGAGCTTTAGATCCAGTGACATTCTATAGACTACCATAACTCTTTAATCGCTTTTGCAATTAACGTAAGTCCAGCAAATTCTGAAACACAGGAAACCAGCCTTGCACTGATGTGTAACACTTTACATTAGGGATGTGCTCACAAAATTAATGTAAATCATCTGATTTTGACACAGAGTGAAGCAACTTTGAACTGTTAAGTGTTGCAAAAGTGTGGAGAGTTGTGTTAGTAAAGTCTTGAATTGGGGTGAGAAGCTGATTTTCTCAGAATCTGTGGATTCACATTGATCACCTAAATAGTCGTAGAAGATAGTCGTACCAAAGAGTGTGTTATTTAGGTGTTGTGGTGACATCTCCAATGTTAACCTTAACCTGGAAGTGTCTGAGATACAATTAAAAGCAGAGATTGGGGAAAACTAGGTGGTGATGTTGCATTTGCTGCAGCCTCGGACAAGGTTTTAGTGACCTGACACCTTCAAAGTGTCCAACTGCATCAAAAGCTCCAATTATAGTAAAGCATTCTGGGAGATTAGCAGCAGCATGACCAAACCTATCTCCACATGTATAACTTGTATGTAGTGTACATAGCGGTCGGTCTCGTTGAGCGCTATGGACCAGACCAATTTGGCCGGTTCAGAATGGTCTAGGCAGTCTAAGTGGGCGTTTCCATTGAGTGATGGACCATCAAAGCGCATGCGGGGTGTAGGGCAATGAAGTAGCTGCGCATCAAAACGGTGCAACTACGTAGAAAGAGAAACCGCATCAGCTGACTCAGAAACGGACAGAAAATTAAAAAGATAAAGGCGGAGGATAACTGTAATCCGGAGCAGGTGTTTTGGATGAAGCCGGCTTCTCTTCGCTGCAGAACGGTCTATTGTTCTGAGTTAAAAAGGAAAAAAACTCTTTATGTTAAGCAGTACTCCAGTGTTATTGAATAAAAGTTTACAAAGCACAATCGGAAGTGTTTTTGATGAGTATGGATTGTAACGGAGGTTACCAGGTGAGACGGAGGGGGGGTGTCTCCGTCCATATTTGGGGATTCGGCGACCCCAAACCCTTTGGAATATGGGGGAGATACTTTATGTGAAGAATTTATTATTCTTTGCAAGAAGATTGGAGCAAAGAAGAATACAGTGGACAAAACTTTCGGTTTGGATCTTGAGTCGGGAAAAGTGCTGGTGGGACGCTTGCTGTTGTTGTAGAGTCTTTCCACTATTTAAAGGGTTACATCGTGTAACGACAGAAGCTCCACCCTAACGAATCCATCCCATTTTTCTGTGGACTTATGACCAAACGGGGGACCCGAAATGGTACCAGTCAGTCCTGATTTATGGGTCTATTTTCTAATGGGAATGCTCGAAATCCAATCTGGTCTGGACCACTCACTGGAAACAAGTTATTATTGATGCCACGCCAAGGCTACTATAGAAGATATATGATACATCTCCTGTTGCTTTTGAGGTAGTATGCAGAAAACTAAATTATTTTTTTCCAAACAAAGCAAAGCAGTAAAAAATAAAGCAGCGTTCAGAAATACAGCATGAGAAAGAGAGAGTTATTTGGAAAAAAAAAACAAAACCATATTACCACACACAAAAAAGATCTTAAATGTTTCCATTTGTGGTATAATCAGTCAAAATCTTGACCTTATTATATTTCAAATGTTAAAAGATTATTAGATTTGTTCATTTGTAACCATAAATTACTTAAAAACTGTATTAAGTTTGCTAAAACCTTCTTGCAAAACTACTTTTCCTTCATATTTTTCCTAAATTTTAGTACAAATCTTTAATACTAAAGCAGAATTTCATTTTCCTAATGTCTCTTGTTTTACTCTTTATTAAGACATCAACCAGAAAACAATAATACAACTGATTTAACCAGCTGAACTGAGAGACCGGCTGCAGAACTCACACAGGCAGATCCCAAAGCAATTTAGCAGCATCTTTATTCTGCTTAACAATGCCAGCAGAGAAACTAATTAAGTACAATTCACTCATTTCCATGTTAATGCTTTGTTTGTTGCCATTGTTTGAGGAGACAATGTTAGGAGATGCTAATGAAGGATTCCCAATACCGGTGTCCAAATGGGAGTCAATTGACAGCCGTGAACCCAGAGGCCTCTGTGATTACCCCTGAAGCCCCCCACACATGAAAACAGTCTTTCTCAGGCTAAACCTTTGGTTTCACTGCTAAAAAATGTCTTTTTAACGACTCAGGCTGGTTCCAAATGTTGTTTTTAGTTGTAACTCCAGATTTAGAGAAAATGTTTGGTACATTTGTCATAGCTTAAAGTCAGAGCTTACGGAAAAACTAAATCTATTTGAGAGTTCAAGGAGAAAGGCACGAGGAGTGACTTCACATCTGGAAAAAAAAATCTGCCTGATTCCCCAAAACACTTGGACAAATATTCTGTGGACTGATGAGACAACACGCATTCTTGATCACACTTTTAGCATCCAGTGTTCACAATGGACTGTTGCTAATCAATACTAGCGCACAGATAGAAGAGGAGTGGTGTGAAATGTTGCAGCACAAATCTTGCAAGCTTACTCCAATCATTTACTGTCACAGCTCTATTCCCATATATGAAAGACTTGGTGTCATAGAATATACTGGGAAAAAACGTAATTATGGATTTCTCCTTCATGATATTTTTTGCAACGGTTTGAACTTCAGTGTTATGACAGCAATACGTCACTACCTAATAAGTCTCTGATTGATTAAAGTTTAATTGGTTTAACTTTTAATGGACGTTCAGTGACCAAATATTTTGGATGTAGAATCTGAAAACTGTCAAAGCTTTCATAGTGACTCTTGTGACACAAGTGTTTTAGACGCAGAAGCCAAAAACACCCAAACGCACGTTTACATAGACTTTTAATTAGAAGTGGTTGCTTGTGTTTCTGAGCCTTGTGTGAACGTAGCATCAAATGTGAGTGAAGGTCTTTGGCTGCTCCTCTTTATTAAAAAAAAAAAAAAAAAGTTTATGACTTTAAGTTCTGGTCTGCTTGAGAACAAGGACTTGTGTCCACTTACAAATGTACCCTAGTGTGGTTGACTTTAGCATGAATGTTTCATGAGCTACAGAGAAGACCAACTTGAGGAAGGGAACCAAAGAAAGAAAAAGACTTCCCGTTTTCAAAATGTTGCTCACTTAAAGGGTGGTGTTGGATAATCAAGTCAGGGATTAAATCAAGAAGAAGACCTTCTAATTCCACTAATCCTCTAATTATGGAGTAATAATGAGGACACGTACCTCCTCCCTACACCACCGCTATACTGTTAGAGAAATTCCAACTTTTTGTGAGTCATTTTTTTTACATACTGTGTTTACTTACTTTAGTTTACTTTTCCACTTTGGTAAACCAAGATCTCAGTCTTAGACTATGGTGACATATCCCAATGCCACCATGCAGCAAATGCGGCAGGTGGCATTTGTAATCAGGAGGTAACAGTGGTATTTTTACACACCACAGGGCGGCCTCAGAGGTTTTAGGAAAAAGTTCAAATCGAATAGCAACCAGACAATTTTTTGACATCGGTCAAAGGGCGCCCGGGCACATTTGGGGGACTGACAGGAGGGTGGCAGGAAGGTCTCCAAGGTCCCCAAAAGGGGTTGGATTGGGAGGTTAAACCAACAAATGGTTCCAGAGTGCAGCTGTGTCTGCAGCTCACCACTCCCCCAGGGGTTGGGTCAAATGCGAAGAACAAATTAATGGGACTTTAACTTTTAATACTCTACGTTAAAGTGTGGCATATCTGCGCAAAGCTGCTTTTCTCTACTTCTGAATCTGCTGGAATTAAATTAATTTCGTCAATGGTTGAAAAGTTATGGCAGCTGAAATAATGTCAACACTGGAGCTGAAGCTCCGATGTTCCAGGGTTTACACAATTACTCAGTTCCAAGCTCAACGGGTGAAAGGAACTTTTTTGAGGCTGGGTTTTTTGGGGTGTTGGTTAGAAAACACTCAGGTGCACTCTGGTGCAGTACAGGTCACTAAATTCTCCAGGTAACATCACAAGTTAGTAGCTTCAAATACAGCGTAAACCAAACTGGAAACTATATTGTTTAATAAGACTGACAGTAGCTCAAAATATTAAGCCAATATTTATTTCCATCAAATCTTGATTAACTTTAAGGTTTTTCCTTGTTTCACTTATTGGTAGGTATAGAACTAATGAAATACCCCACCAAACAGGATGTGTCAAAGTGGGACATTTGTTCTTTGGCTTGAACAACAAGCGATGGCTGCACCAACCAGAGAATGAATTTGTTGCTACTTTTCACTATTATACGCATGTTCAAATGTTTTTTTTTTTCCTTTACACTATCATTGAAATCTGTTTGCTGTACAGAGATTGGTAGATTTGCATCTCTCAAAGAGGCGAACCGGCATTTCTTTTGGAGTCTTTATTGGTTTTTTGTCAGTTTGGCAACAAAGTGTCAGCTTCTTTAAAAAAAAAAGGGCTGCCAAGTAAAGAAGGTGCTAATCCATGGTTGCCCCCCCCCACACAAACACACATTCACGCACACACACTACCTCCTCCTCTCCACAGAGGCTGTGCACCCAGGTCGAGCTGCACTGAAACACACACGACACCCTCTCAACCAAAAGGCTTATCGCTGCTCTCCAGACAGCCGCCACAGATCCGTCAACGAGCTCCACGATCGATGCATCTGATAAAGAATTAAGTCAGAAAATAAACTGTACACGTTATCAGGAAGTCTGTACACGGCCTAATTATGATGCTGTGTGTGTGTGAGGGGATGATATGGTGGAGATGGAGCAGTGAGAGGCTGCAGGAGGCCAAGTTTCTGTGGGGTGGAGGGGGTTTACAGAGATTTACATGCTGGTGGCCCAAAATGTCAAAAAAAGAAAAATATTTAAAAATGTAACAACATTACCCAGAAGTCCTCACCTGCATGTTTTTATTTTATTTTATTTTAAACCAACAAACTAAGCTAAAATTAACAATGGCATTTTGATCACTTGAGCTAAACTTAAGGTTTTCATGATTAGAGAATTGCTTACATCTCCAAAATCATCTATTGTTCTCAATTGACCCCATGGGGTCTAAAGATCTTGATAGCAAAATGACCATTTATTATTTCATCAGCTCAGTGGTATTCTTTATAGGTGAAATATTATGGACTATATCCCTACTTTGCACATGTGAATATTGTGTACCGCAAACACTAAGCACATATTTTATTTTATTTTAATCTTATTTTACTGATTTTTTTTCTATTAAGTTTTATTTTTGTTTTATTCATATTACACTTTTTTTGTAATGTTAGAGAGTTGGTCGCTGCACATTATGCAGAGTGGTTTTGGTGAGCGGCAATAACTGTCGCAATAAATCGATCTCAAAGAAAAAACACATTTTCATTTAAAAGAAAAAAAAATCTGGTGTTCTACTCAAAATATTACAACAGTTTACAAACACATTTTTTTTAAATTACGACTTTAAATCTTATAAATTTATCTACTCCTGATTCACCACGACTTGAAAAAAGAAGTTCTCAGAGAAGCAGGTTTCAATCTAAATCTTCTTTATATCTTTCATCATGACAAAGTAAATGTTAAAAATTAGATTTTTAGATTTTTATATAGTTTTATTTGAGTGGATTTTTGATTGTATAAACAGATGAAGAGTCATGGCAGTTGGAAGATTGTCTAAGAATTGACAGAGGTGAACGACCTGACATGTGTCCAAGTCACAGGCAGATGTGGTGGAGAGAAGCCAGCAGTTTTCCAAAATAAAATGTCCATAGGAATCAGATCTTAAGTTGTGCTTTTTGTTTTTGCAGCCTAGTACCAAGTGATCCAAATTCCAGGGGACTCTTGATCTACAAGACCAACCAGAGTGTAAAATACTGCATGAAGCCTTCATTGAATGAGAAGCTGAACAGTGGTGGTCCGGCACAGTGATGCCTGGTGAGAGCAGAGGACATGGTCAGATCCTCAGCTGATGTGAAGGAGTCCATGAGTCTCACGGACCAGATTCCAGCTCCGGGAGAGAAAACGCTTTGATCTGTCTTCAAGCTGGTTCATGAACAACAACTGACAGGGCGGCACAAAACACCCCGACACCGGGCCCGTCCAGGCCTCAGAAGAAATATGTGCCTTCATTTAGGGCAGATTCCACAACCCACGGGCAGAGGAGGGGATAAAGCCTGGAAATCCCCCAGAAAACCTTCAAAGAACCAGAGTTATCAGTGTTTTTGATGAGGAAAAATTGAAAGTTGAGAAATAATACTTTTGGCTTCTTCACATTTGTTTCTCATTTCTGTTCTAATTTTAAAAATATGCTAAAAAAGCTCAAGGTTTTTCTTTCCCGTAAGTCAAAGGAACTTTTTTACAACATAAACTTATACATCATTTAAATAAAATTTGCAACCTGTGATGCCAATCAGAGCAAACAATTAGATGTTTCAATGCAAAAATGAAAAATGCGGTGACAGTCTGGCAATGCACAACTACTAAGGCAGGAATTGTCCCAGTGGCTTTGAAGAGTGTGTGAGAATAATAGGGCCCTGGGTGTGTTTGTTTGTGCCCTCAACCTGATCGGCATGTGATGAGCAGGGAGGTCTGCAGGCCTAATTGGCCTCTTTAAATGGTAAAATGTCCAGCAAGCATGACGCATCAGTGAGGCAGCGGCACCCCAAATACCAGCGCTCTACTTCATCTTATCACCACTTTATAAAAGCAAACGGCTCCAATTAGCAGCAAAGCAGTCATGGAAATAATAATGACCGTAAATTGGATGGTTGTAGGAAGGATTTAAAAGTTTAAAGTTGAAGTGATGTGTTTGGAATTGACTAATCTGTAAAGCTCTGCGCTTTTATTGCATAAATTCTTTGACATAAAACTAACTGTTCCAACAATTCACATATAATTCAAGCAAATCCAGGACAAACTGTAGTGAATGAACCTGTCAAAGTAACAGCTAAAACAATTAAGGTTTTAATACTTTGACTTTTTTTAAATTGAGGTATGTTTTACATTGATCTTATTTTGAAAGTATAGGCTCAACTTACTTTTTTAGCGCACTTTTAAATCTAGATTTTCCTGTACATTTTCAAACACACCTGGTCATTCTTGTTGGTTTTTAGGGTGTATTCAGACTGGACACATTTGGTTCACTTAACGTTTGTGTCCCCCAAAAATTCAGAACAAATTTTCAGTCTGAATACAACCAAACAGACCCGGGTTTTGGTTCGTTTCTAGTTGGACGGTTCGCTCTGTTTCCTCAGTCTCAATAAGTTCTGTGTTCAAAGTGGAATAACTGGACCAAATCAGCCAACATAGATGGGCCTTGTGGGATGTAAACATAGAGCATACCAAAGACGTAGCAAATAAAAACTGTTGTACCTGACGTTAATAGATGTTCAAAATTGGTCAGCGAAATATAAAGCTTGAATAAATGAACAATCCCAACATGGATTGAAAAGCAACCCTTCCATTATTCTTTCACTCATTGCTTTGTCCCGCCCTCATATTTCTTGGATCATAGCTAAAGAGAGCTTTAGTTACATGTTTTTGTTTACAAGCTTTGGTTTGAAACAGAAAAGTCCAGTACAAAGGCAGTCTGAATACAGACCAAGAGCAAGGTTCAGGACTCGGCCTGGACTAACAGACTTTTCCAGTCTGAATATATTCATGGTATTTTGTTTGCTAATTTATTACATTATTTTAACTATGCTTTTTTCCATTGCAGTTTCAATTTATTAACCATGTTTCTTTTTTCAGACTAGTAATGATAGGCTGGGGGTATGAGGAGTTGTTAGCTAATGGGGGAGAGCGTAAACTGAGAGCTCTCGCCAATTGTGGGGTGGGATTATATAAGTTCGCTTCCTTCCACTCCCTTTCAAGCGATCTACTTGTGATTCACTAATATGTTATGTCATGTATTGTGACCTGATTGCTTGAAATAAACCATTTCATTCATTCATTCACTTGTAAAGGAAAGTGGGGCGGGGTCGCTCCACATCAACAGACCACTCCAAAAGTTAGAGGCAAATTTCTAATGAACTCCTGTCGCTCTGCAGAGACTATGTCCTATAAAACAACACAGGTTTTTTAATGTTACTTAAAAATTGCATAATTATAACCAGAAGACAACTGGAAACAATTTAATTTTAAATTTAGTTCTTTTGTCAGACTTTTTCCAAAGGTAAATAATGTGACTTTTTTCTGTGGTCTTCGCCCATTGCAGATAATGTGTCAGATAACAGACGGCTGAGCTGAAGATTGTGTTGAAAGAACTGTGTGAAGTCACAAACTAATTTATAATGAAATGGTCTCAAGCCAAACTTTTTTTAAATCATTAATTATTGTTTACTTTCTTGTCATCAAGTTATTTCCCAAACTGGAGAATTGGGTGAAACCAACTAGTTGGGAAATTGGTGGAACATCCACATCAAGACCATTCAACAAAATACACAAACAGTAACAACAACCTTAGATGATCTGACTGTGATCTTTTGGAAACCGGGGAGTAGCGATTTGTTTTGGCCATCTTAGTGTGAATACAAAAGTGTCTGGATTGTGTAACAGGACACCTAGTGGTTATCTGGTGAACTGACCTGGCTCCAGTTACCTCACATTTTTAAAACATTTTGAAGAAGGATATAACAATAGCTGCGTTTCCATTACACTTTTGCGCAAAACTTTTTCGAAATTTCTAGAATTTCGATAAAACAATGTTTCGAAAAAACAGCGTTTCCATTAAACCATGATTATGCGAAAAACTCGAAGTAATTCCCGCGATAAGTCATTAAAAAAACATGACGACGGATATAAACACTATTTTCATGTGCAGTAGATTCATTCACATTTCTGCCACGGAGCTAGCTCTCATCCTTCCCATCAGAGAAGACGTCTACGTCTGATCCGAGCCTTGGAGCGGCAGGCTCCTTAAACGTGGGAGCGACGTAGAGTCAAACAGTTTTGGGGAATCGTGGTTGAAGAATTCACCGAAGAGCTGTGGATTCAGCATTTTCGCATGACACGCTCAACTTTTGATGAGCTGTGCGGTGCTCAAGGCAGCCAGTTGCTGTGAAAAAGCGCATTTGACCAGCTTTTCCTGCTTCCAGTCCGAAACGTCATATCCGGTTAATGGTCACGTGACTCGTTTGTTTCGAAAAAAGTGTTTCCATTACAGTTTTTCGAAAAACTACTGTTTCGATACGGCCCAAATACCACCTCCTCTAAGCGCAAAAACTTTATTTCGAAAAAGGCGAGTTTTTTCGAAATTGTGGTGTTTCCATTAGGATAATTTAATATCGAAATTCCGTTTTTCGAAATTTCAGAGTTAATGGAAACACGACTAGTTACACACTTTTCTGATAATGAGAAGAACTGGAGAATGTATGGGTTTAGCTAATAATTGACACAAGTATGAACATTTTTTAACAGTAAAATCAAAATGATTTTTTCAAAATAAAGTTCTCAGATGCATGATTAAATGGAAAAAAAGTCTAAATGAATTCCATGAAAATTTAAAAGGGATCAAATTTCTTGAGCAAAAATAATGCGTTATTTGACACTTTTTTTTGGTCAACATTCTATTAGTTATTTAAACATTTTTTATGTGGAAGGTGTCACCTTCCATTAAAAAAGCATAAAAGTTGTTTTTTTACTACTCACTCTATGAATTAAAAATAGAGTTTTTTTTTTAAAGGGGAGGAATTCCGCTGCAGAGTCCCTGGCTGCAGCGGTGGTAGTGGCGGCGGCGGCGGCTCAGCAAACTGCAGGTGTCAGTTTGTTTTGAAGCTGCTCGTCCAGAAAGACTAAAGTGTAGCTCTTTAAAGAGGCAGACCAAAGGCGAGTCAGTGACACATCAAAGGAGTTCCTGAGTCGTTCGCCTCAGTCCAGCAGCGGGGTCACTGTCAACTCCGACAAGTCACAGCTCTGCCGGTAAGTTTGGAGGAGCAGGAGGAGAAACTTGTGTTTTGTTCCCCCGTCAGTGGGAGCATTTGAGGGCAGTGGGGGGGCCGCGGTTGTTGTCAGAGAAAATCAAACAGAGCCCAATTAAACTGATTCTAACATGCCAGTGGTCACGAGCTCACCTGGATTCTCCTCTCCTCAAAGACACGCCAGCAGCCGGCACCACTCGTGGGACACTAATCACCCAAACCCGACAGCCTTTGGGAATCTTTGATGTGCCAACAGGCGACTGATCACCGCATGGACAACTTTTTACCATTTTTCTCTTTGAGGGAGCACAAAAATGAAGTAAAAGCATTTTTCTACAAACTGTTACTTTTTTCAAGATTTCAACAAAACCAAAAATTGAGTAAAGTTAGGAGGGACTTGGAAAAGCATGCGGAGGAGGCGGAGGCAAGTTCTGACGGTGCCAATGTTTATGTGCACGCTAATTTTCTGAGCTTTCAGATATTTTATTTATAAAAAGATAAATAAATAAAACATTCTTTATGAACATGTTTGATCTCCTCATTTACAATATGATAATTGGAAATTGAAATTGAAAATTGTGGGCGGGACTATTGGCACAGAGTAAGCCCGCCCCCTTCCCATCATCCATCTGTGCTCTCCCTCTAGCTCAAAGCCCGAATCTAATGCTAGCTTCCCAACGGGCACAGAAATGCTTGTTCAAGCAACCACTTTAAATAAAAAAGTAAACGCACCTATATGTGCACTTTGGGCTTACAGGTGCAAATTTCTCATGTTCTTGCATCACTGTTCAAGTTATTAAAACTGTTCTTGGACTCTTGGACTTATTGATGACTAATCAACGACTAATTTAATAGTCGATTAGTCGTTACTTTATATTATATGGAGTCAGAGTGAGGTAATGTTGAACAAAGTTGTGAGCGTTCAGCACCAAAAAAAATCACTTTTTTATATTTGAGTCAGTGAGACTAAAACTTTATCATTTGTGAAAAAAGTTTTTTTTTTTTTTTTTTCAAATGCCGACCTCATTTGATTTAATCTTGTTTTAATACCAGAAACGAGTGAAGGAAAGAAGTTGCATGATTTATTAAAGGTTTAATAAACTATCATCTTAATTGCTTTTATTTGTAGGTAGCTTAAAGCTAATGATGGTTAAGATGTGAGTTTTACATCCTGTTTACCCATGACTCGATGGGTCGACTAATCAGAAAAAATAATCGGAGATGAGTCGACTATCAAAATAATCATTTGTGACAGCCTTAGCGTGAACACCATAAGCTAACAGAGCATTCAAAAATCCACGTTTGGCTCGCTCTTGAAGGCACCACACTTAGCCTGGTGTGTACGCAGCCTAACATCACCGGTGCAACAAAAACAGCGAGCAATATTGGAGATATGAAGCTTTACAGCTTTGAGCCAGATGCTGTACAGTGGAATTATACGCTGGAAAAAAAAGAGTTTGCGAAGTTTGGTTTATACGACGATCTTATAAATCAAATTTAGGACAAATCTTTGTAGAATTTTAAATATGGGACATTTTTAATATGCCATGAGACTGCTATAAATACTGTATATGTAATAAACAGTCTAAATATTAGCTATACATAATTTTTTTAAAGTAAATCATCAGCCGTGGGCTGATTGTTCATATGTAAATAAATCAGTTCTCTAAAGAGGGGTTACATTTTCTGTAGACCAAGTATTCTGAGTGTTTACAAATGTAACCCCGCCCATTGGCGTTTCTATGCGTTGAGAGGACTCAAGTCACTTTTAAAACAACCTTTTGACACTAAGTTAATAAAAACAAAACCTCTTTTTATTTACAATAAACAGTATTTCTTATTAATGCAAAAAATGATTATGAAACAAAAAACGTACAAGATTGTAAATAAACTTTGTCCTCTAAAATGTATGACTAATTTACCACTAATGTCAATTTGATGGGTATTTGCCCTAAATGAAGGACACGTTTCTAATACTAATGAAAGGGAATGAAATGTATTCATTATTATCGCAGTGTCTTAATTAACAGGTGAAAAAACTTTGATCCTACAAAAACTAAAAGTTAAGAATCACTTTTTTCTGGAAATGTCCCTCCCTTTTCTCATGACTTTTCCTAAGCATCAGGTTTTGACGTGACGCATAACTCTACCGCCGGTGTCACTATAGATTATGAAGCCCACATACAGTGAGGGGCCACAAACAGTACAAAACAATGAATGCCTCTGCGGTGTTTTCAAAGGCCACCAGTGACAACAGCGTGCCATGCATGGCTGGAGCGCGGTCTTGAAAGAGAGAGTAATGAGTGTAGTCACATCAAAAGGCAACAAAGCAGGAGTCGCAGTTCTTACAAAAGGCTGCAATTAGCACTTCAGGAATACATGGCAGGACGACACGCAAGTATCAAAATGCTCCATTTACACCACTTATTGCTACTAGAGCTGTGCTATTACCAGACCAATCAATCAGTTAAATAGTTAGTCCACTGTGAAACTTTGGTCAAAATGTATATTCTAGGGGAATTTTTGCCTCACTTTTACACAGGATTTGAGTAGTATTTATGCTTAATAAGAATTCAGAATTAATAAAAAATAATAATAATAATAATTCCTGCATTTCCCTACTTTAAATTTTTTGTTTCATTCATTTTTTCAGCATTCTTACACCAAGTCTGGGTTTGAAACCAAACTGGCTAAAAATGTTGCAGTTCTTCAAGAGACCACCAGAGGCTGGTTTATTTGGGGAACAATGTGCCATTGATAATAAAAAAGTCCACTTTTTTAGAAACTAAAATTAATTTAAGTTTAGTACAGTTCAGTTTCAGAATGTTTGATGCTTATTACTTGTTTTTTTTATTTTTTTTTTTTAGTCAGCCGTTTATATTTTATTAGGGCTCATATTTGGGCATCATTAGTGATGTGTTTTTGATTGGCAAAACTCATTAAACTTTTGCCCGTCCAATGGTCCATTTCTGGAATGATGCTGAGGTGGGCGGGGTAAACTCTGGTCAATATGTTGTCATTATTACCTTTTCAAAAACCTACAGGTGATGTTAGAGGTTATTGTTCCAGTCTAGATAACTATGGAGTTCCTCCATTCCTGCACAGCCAGATCCATTCTCCAGTCTGCTGACGATTCCTCAACTACTCAAGAATCTTTAAAGGTTTATCGTGGTACGGCTGATCTGACCAAGCAAACAGATACCAGTCATGAACTGAGGAAGCAGCTGCGTTTCCATTGACTATGAAATTGCCCAAATTGAATTTGCGTTAATAAATTTGCCTAATGGAAGCAGAAGAATTAAAAAAAAAGTTGCATTTATTGAAAATAAATTTTTGCCCTTGGAGATTGGCATATTTTGCAAAACTGCAATTGAAACACTTTTTCACTTTTTTTTATTTTTTTATTAAATGAATCCCGTGACCAACAGTGACTGCACCACTGTGCAGTGACCAAGGCATCACAAAGCTCGAGTGTGTCATGTGGAATTGTTGTATCCACATCTCCTTTATAAAATCACCAATCATGATTTCCCAAAATCGCTTTATCCATAGGCGCTCCCATGAAGCTTGCCGCTCCACGGTCTGAATAAGACGCCGACGTCTCCTTTGATAGATGATGATGAGCACTAGTGTTGTGGCAGAAATTTGTGTGTATTTCCTGTAAATCAAAGTTTTGTTCAAATCCATCACTTTGTTTTGACTGACTTATTGTGTCAGTTTTTTCCTTTATAATTATGATTTAATGAAAACAGTGTAATTACGAAATTAAGTTTTTTCAACATTTCGGGAATTTTGATAAAGTTTTGCGCATTTGTGTAATGGAAACACAGCTGAGCAATGGGCAATTCCACACTTTTAAGATTTGATATGATACAGATTACTTTTTGGTTAAATATTTGATACTAATTACCAGTACAGATTACTGGTGATTTCTTTTTGATCAAATGTTTTTTCTTACGCATATTATTAGTTTTCCTAAAACCAAATACCATCAAAAACTGGCAAGGTAATAACTATAAAGTGAAAAAATACAAAACCCTTCTTTCTAAAATCACTTACCCATGCTGTTCGTGTTGTTGCATAACATGGACAACTTGCGGCTCCCGTGGTCATGTGACCAATGGAGCAGTTCAATATGCTGTGGGGCATTTTGGCACACTGGAGTAACTCACCTAATAACCAAAAATATCAAAAAATTACACATGCACTTTTATTTTCTCATTTATTAGGTAGTAACTGATGCTTTAATAGAGTAGTTAATAGCAGATTTGATCATTTATGGGTCTGTTGATATCTTGGTATCACTAAATTCAATTCAATTCAATTCAGTTTTATTTATATAGCCCAAAATCACAAAGAGATTTGCCTCATTGGGCTTCAAAATATAAACAATTGTTAAAAACTAAACAGACTAAATAAACTGGTTATCCCTGCCCTTAGACCCTCCCTCCCGGTAAGGAAAAACTCCTAAAAAAACCTGAGTCAGGAAAAAAAGAAGAAACCTTAGGGATTCCCACATGAAGGAGAGATCCTATCCCAGGACAGACAGGCAATACCAGAACAGTTAAAGAAAAATTAGCTTCTACAACTACGAATCTAAGAGTTCATTCAGATAAAGCTGAGGGACGAGTGATGATTAAGTCCATAGTCAAGAGAACTAAAGAGAACTAAAAAATAAAGCTTGAGCAGCCTGAGGGAACCAACTTTTTTTTTAAAAACAGCACAATTAATGAAAACCATTCACTTAAACTACCATCAACAACAGAACCCAACTTATTTTCTAACTTTTCTAATAAATTATTTTAGAGGTATAGCCAAACGTGTGTCATATCTGTCATTATTTTGATCAAATTTCTCTCTTTTGTGCCCAAATTAAATACAGTCTGAACATCAGTGGGCCTCTGCTGGTGATGCAAGCTCTCGTACCTTGTTGCATCACATTAGTAAGTGAACATTATTTCTGGTGGCTGAACACCAAAGAACCATCAGTGCAATGTGCAGCCTCAGATTAGATGCCAAAATTTCTCTTTTTTCCCCCCGACAGGCAGAAGTGTTTATATTCTTTACACCGTCTGCAAAAACAGGGAAACATCTCGCCCAAAAATGGCACATCCCTGCGGGTGTACTTAAAGAGCGGCGCTGAACGACGACAGGCAACAAGCCGTTTGGAATGAAGGGTCATCTGCTCATTTGCATGGATAAAACAACAGACGTGTTATTAATTGCATGTTGCCTTGAAGTCTTATCAAGCCTGAAATGAAGATGTTCAGGAGGAGGACATCAATGCTCCCACTCAGTCTGTTTTCTCTAAGGAAGCAGCTCAAAGACGCATTAAAATAAGTAGTTTCCACAGATTCTTTTCGCAGACATCTAAAGCAGTTTAAAAACACAGCACACCTACTTTGACATCTGTTGGGTTCTACATATTCCAAAGCAAAAATCCAAGAAAAATATTATGGTGTTATACTTTCAATATTTTGATAATTTGTCATAAATTTCAAAAAAATATTCACAGAAAACGACCATAAGTGGCAGAACCCAAAAATTGCTACTGTATATTTTCCAATAGTAGCCCCTGGCGTTTATTCCAAAAATGTTGGCAGCCGACCTGGCATTTATAACAGTCTATTTCAGGGGTGTAAAACTCAATCAAACAGGGGGCCAAAATCCAAAACACACCTTAGGAAAAACATTTATTAAGCTAAATATTAAAAATTTTAAAAAATTAAAATTTTACCTGGAGCTCCAGTGTTTAATTAAGGTAATTCCAGTAGATTCTGAAGGAATTCCGGTAGTTTCTCACGACGCTTTTCCCCTATAGAATCTACTGGAATTACCTTGATTGTGTAAATAGTTTAAAAGTTACAATCTGTTAAAGATTTTGTGTTTAAGTCTCACAGACGATGCCTCAGGTGTTAAAGGGTTAAATAACTTTCAATATTTTACTCTCCATGAAAATATGTTTTGTCAAAATTATACAAGTTAGAAATACGATAACATTGGGCAATTAATAATACAATATAATGATTTGGAGGGTCGGATATGATTACCTGGAGGGCCGGATCCGGCCCCCGGGCCTTGACTTTGACACATGGTCTATTGGCGACTATTGGCATTTATTCCATCATAGACAGAATGATGATGAGTAATGAGTTCATTTTGCTGTGAAATGTGGTCAAGAAATGCAGACAATGATGAACGTTTCTGGATTTATTCAAATAATTAATGAGAACTTCTTTTCTCTTTGAATCATCATAAATCTCTGTATCAAAAATCCTCTTCCCTTTCATGCAAATTATTTTCCAGGAGATTCACATAACTTTCATCTTTGCTCAACAATCCATCTTAAAACTACTTTTTCTAATTTGTCACTCACTTTCTTTGTAAATCTACCAGGATATCGTCTTTTTCTGCAGCCAACGTTTCAATATCACGCATCACTTTTGCGGCATTCCCGGTGTTACGGCCTTCCAGTTCTTCCTGGTTGTTTTTCTGCTCTCTCATACAGTGTTCTTTGGCGTATACCACTGCATGAAGTTTAAACACTTAATCAAATGAGTGTTTCTTGACTATCGCTACATTGGATCACAACACAAATACCACAAACAACCAGCGTCTGCATGACTGCACGGCCAGTGGAAGGTGGAATCCCAGAATCCCAGTCACTACGAGAGACCGGCGTCTAACATTAACGAGCATGTCAGACCTGCCTGGTATTGGAAATCGGCGTCAATTGGAGACAGGCTACAATTGGAAGGTCTGGTGTAATAAGGAAGACATAAATCATATGTAAGACGTTCTGGAGTACAAATTGCACTCTTGGAAGAAATGTATGGGAACAAAAACACTAATGTTTTATCTTGAAAGGAAAATCATAACTATAATAGATACATTATATTGATGGTTCACTCAAGGTTTATAACAAGAAGCTTAATTTTGCTTTTAGACAATTTTATCTATCTATATTAATTTTAATTTATATTTTTTGTATTTAATCTGTTCTATGTATTTAATTGTATTTTTCTTTTTATGTATCTTCACACATTTTATTTACTTAATTTCATCTTTTTTTATTATTATTATTATTTTAGCCACAGTGTTTCCTGTGGGGATCCTTTCTGCCAGGGCTTGTCAGCTTGTCGGTGGTCATTATCGTGGTTCTTGCCCGTCTGGGGCAGCTGGGATCCAGTATTGCTCACCCCATTGCTGTGCTAGTCTGGGTGGGCACTGTGGCGATGTTCCTGTGGCCGACTGGCTCCTGGTTTCCTCACAGCAGAGCCATGAAGTTTCTTTTAGAAGTTAACATTTACAAGTACTTACTGTGTGTGGGGGTCATGGGATGTATGTGCAAATGGAGGGTAATGGGTGGGTTAGGTTTTATTTTGAATTCCTGCATCTTTGTTTTAATTGTAAAGCACTTCGAGCTACGAAAGTGTTCGAATTTCTTTTTATATATAAAGTTTGATTTGATAAAGTTTGATATTTGATTCAAAGAAAGAATCTAATATATTAGCACAACATATTAACAATTGAGGTAAGCTAAGAAGTCAACTACGCTCTTTACATCATTTCAAATAATCAAATCCGTTGAATTTTTCATTGTCTGCGTTGCCTTGGAGCAACTCCGCCAAGCCCAGTGTTGTCTTCTTCTTCTGCAGTGCTATAGCAAATACAGAGACACTTACAGTGTCCCCTAGCGGCTCTCAGTGGGAAAATTACGAACACATTAATGTTTTTTTCATTTTTTTTTTTTTAATCACACATACGTACAGAGCCCCTAAAGAGACACGCAAGTTAAAAAAAGAATAGTACTGGTTTCAGACGCCTACGAGGTATATGTACGTTTTCACTTCTATGTCCCTGAGTATGAGTTGCATAACCAGCCGAACTATGCAAAAAAAAAAAAAAAAAAATTGCTAATTGATCTCAGAAAAATATGGTAGTTATTGTTTTGGGGGTTTTAGTAAGTGTGTACTTGATTTCTTCTTAAAAGTTACCAAGACAACAATAAAAATCTGAATTTTCTCTCATTTGTCATCATTTTCTCTCAATAATAGTTTGTCATGCAAACAGGTTGCAAAAATATATGATGTCTTTTTAAAATTATTTTACCCAAAAATATATATATAAAGGGGAAGATTTTTTTATTGTAACATTTTTTCTAAATGGAACAAAAAAAAGCTGTAAATTGTTGTTTTTTGTTGTCCCCCCATTTTTTATGAATTTGACAATGTTTTACGTTGTTCATTTGCAGGAAAGCTGTGGCCTTTCACAGCCCAGCTGGCTGTGCTTTACTTTAGAGATTACTTTGTGTGATTGCATCACCGTTTTGGCGTAAAGCGTGGAGAGGAGCAGCTTCCTCAGGCGTTAAAACAGGGTTAAAGCAGAAGCTCAGGCGGTGCCAAAAACACAGAGATGAGTTTGGCTGCTGCCTGTCGCCCCCTGCTGGCCACCCTTCTTCAGTTTTGAGGAACATTCAGGAGAATCCCTTTTTTTGCCAACAATAATGAAAGACAAGTGACACACGAGGTAGGAAAATGCAAAAAACAAAAGTGCAAATGAGTCCAGGGGCAGCGTGACCACAGAGTAGAGGGGGTAGGATGGAAAATAGGACCTCAAAAAGTCGCTATTTGGAGAGATGACAGCAGCCATTGCAGAAATGTTGTCATTTTTTTCTAAAGGTAGAATTCCATGGACTCTAAAGGTGTGAAAATGAGGAAATGTGTTGTATAAACAAAGTGTTTTAGAGCTCTGCATGTCTTTCATCTCACTAAATTTGCCCTCTGGTGTCATAAAGCGATTACATTATTCCAGCACACTGTAAATAAACCAGAAAACGAAACCCGTGATGTCAGGCTGTGGGTGCAGCCACCACTCAGGGGCTGATGCTGCGGTTGCATCATAACCTGGAGAGGAATGACCTCATCATTTTTATGGATCAGGGCTTTCTCTGATTAAAATATACAGGAAATTCTTCTGATCAAAGATCAAAATCAGATTCTTGGTGGGAAAAAGTCATCAGTCATAGATGTTCTTTGTTATCTTTAAAATAACAAAAAACTGATTTTGTCTCTAAGATTGCCGCAAGTTTATATTTTTGCAAACATTTATCATCCTTTATGAACTTATTTTATTTGGGTTTTGTCAATTAAAGAGTGATTCTTGATAAGTTAATCAAATAATGCTGATTTTAGATCTTTTTTTATACATTTCTATTTTATTGTTGTCACTTTTTAGGCAGGATATGACATCATCAAACCCCTATCTTCTCAATAATGATTAGCTGGGTGAGACAAACCTCAGTTATTGGAACAGGCTCAATTGTAATGCTGTCCCTTAAGGCCACACCCCTTTTTAAAATAAAAACTAACAACAGTTCATGAAAATTAATTTCCAGCGAAGACGGGCGACCACAGCATAGAGGTCGGGCGGTCAGCCTATCAGTGGAAGATTGTGTTTGTGAATGGAGTTGTTATGAAGTCCTTTATGACTAGTGATGAGCACATGAAGCTTCATGAAGCATTGAAGCCTTTCATCCAAATGGTTCACGCCAGTGCAAAGCTTCTTGAAGCCTCATGTGCTCTAGTAGGAGATGTACTGGATTCAAAAATATTAGTCTGTATGAATTTGAAGTGTGTGGCATTTTGTAGAAACCCTGTGAATAAAACTATTATCAAAATGAAGAAAGTATGTAAAACATGTATTATGTAGTATTCTGTGTGTGTGTGTGTATATATATATATATATATATATATATATATACACACACACACTCAAACGTCTCATCACTATTTACAACTGTCTTGGATATTCAGTCTAATTGATGAAACTATAAAAAAATAAATAGCTACAGTGGGACTGAGTTTATTTATACTGCATAGTGTTTCATTGGAGTGTTGCCAGGTGTCTTTAGCCACAACTCCTTTTTTAGCTCCCAGCAACCTGATTGGCTGAGCTGTAGAATTTATAGTATTCACAGGAAGAGGACAGAAAATTAACTTAGAGGGTTTGTTGTTTATAAAACTTTAGAGTTATCACAGCTTTTAATTTTAGTTGTTTAGTTTGGTGCACCAACTAACAACCAACTGTGTTTGCTGGTTTGTAGCTTATTCTCGCTTTAATTCCATTTTCCCAGGACTGAGTACTCTTAGTTGTTGAGTTTTTGTTGAGTTTGTTGAGTTCTTAGTTGTTAAATTAAGTTTAGTTGAGCTTTAGCTGATTGTGGAAATTCTTGTGTTGAAGATTATGTAACTGCAGCCAGTGACTGAGAATCTTCAACACAAAAATACAAACTAGTAAAATCCACAATTACTTTATTTTTTATTGGATACAGTGTAAAGATTTAAGAGAACTCAAATACAAAAAAATAGTCTGGTCTAATCTTACAAAAATAAATTAGAACAAACACAAGAACAAATAAAAAGGTACCAAGAACAGAGCCCTGAGGAACAACGTTTCTGAGTTTGGCCCACAATACAGCTCATTTACTCAAACTAACTTGAATCTACTGGACAAATATTAGTTAAACCTTTAACACTGAGATTCTTTAGACTACAGTAACTCTTCAACTGTTCACATAATTAGCAAAATTCCAGTGGATTCTGAGGCGGAGAAAAACATCTTCACGCCGTTAATTTGTTGCCAGCGACACCTCCGTTGTTAAAGGGCTAACGTGGTTCCTCAAAGATGTATATGATGTGTATCTACTATAACCTTTCCAAAAGGTATTTCACAAAGCAACTTACAAAAAGAAACTGAAAAAACAGTCTTGAAGAGTTAAGACAAGTTATTGTGAGGTGACTTGTGCGTTAGTAATTTTAATTGCTTGTTGGTGGGTTCTAGAGAGTTGCTATTAGGTCTGAAATTTTCAACAT
>NC_050512.1:24604739-24623805 GCF_002922805.2 Oryzias melastigma
AAACACTTCAGTTTTTTTCACAATAAGGTTATTATTAGCGCAAATAATACATTTCTCTGAAACAACAAAATCATTGAAACCAAATTTGACATTTTGTCATTTAAGCTTTAAATAATAAGTCACAACAACAGTGTTTACAAGATTCTGTTCTTATCCCAAAAGACACCACCATGTACACATTTATTTGAACATCTATTCATCAGGATAAAACAATTATTATATGTGTATATAAAGTCTCACTCTGATCATCTTTTGATCTATTTTCAAACCATTCCCAGTGTTTTTTTAGTTATTATGATGCTGTTTTTAGCCAAAACCAGAAAAACTTGCATTGTTTTTTTAAGAGTTCTAGAGTTTCTGCAGAGCAGGAGTTCATTAGAAATTCACTTCTGAAATGTGGGCGGGATCGTTGGTGTGGAGCAACCCCACCCCCCTTCCTTTTCCCAATTGCTGAGAGCTCAGAGTAGAGAGCTTGAGGCCCATCCGGCGTATTTTCACAAATAAGATCTTTTTCAAACTGAATTTTTCATCAGCACTTGATTCTCAAGGATTTAAATAGAGAAATACTCACATGTTGGAGTTCTTAATTTTTGTCCTTTATCATCGAAAAATGCCACAAGAACATGTTAAAAGCCCAATTTTCATTGGAATTGGAGTGGGTCTTTAAGGCTGCACAACATCTTGGAGTCTCCACTGAAAATGAAAGTCAGAAACAGGTTTTAGAATCACAAATATTTCTTTCAACATCTTTATCATGTTTGGTTTAAGGTTTTGACTCTCATGTACTCAATATTCAATACATCTGTGTGCTGGAACGTGGAGGCTTTTCGAAGCTAAAAACTTTCAAATAAAAAAGCTCCTTCCATGTGACTTAAGTGAAAGTGGAATCAGATGAGCTGAAGCCAGAACGGCGAGCAGGTGAGAGCGGGAGCTGAGAGAAAAATCCCTCTGTTGTCCGTTTGCGACTCATGAAACTGATTCAGCAGGAAAAGGTCAAGCCACTTCTTACCGAGCTGACACACGGAAAAGGAGCAGCCTTTTAATTAAAATGTGATAATAGGCAGTTTCCTTGCCGGAGGGGCTGAAGCCTCCTGGGTTAAAGGTGCGGTGTGTGTTCCTGCGGCCGTCCCAGGCCCCCGGAGCGGCATTGAGAGCCCGTCCTCCTCTGGGCTCACGGGCCACACACCTGCGCATGCATCAGGGCCAGATAAGCCCAGATTAAGATAAAGTTACCAGCTCTTTCCCTGCAATGTCATTCAAAACCTCAGCAACAGCCGCGCCGCGGACAAAGCGCCTTTTGGGGCCGTCCTAATAAACGCCATTAGCTTTGAGACATCAAACATGGAGGATTATGGGATTTTCTAGCCCAAGAAAAAGATGGAGACTCTGGAGGACTCTGTCCTTACGCTACACAATTTGTTTTCCCTTTTTGCCACAATTCTGCAACAAAAAAGTGTGGCAGTAATCCCCGCTGGACAAAAGTCGGAGTGCAGCAACAAAGGAAGATTACACCCGGATTTGGAAATTGTTTCTGTACGCGAGGGTGTATAGGAGGTCGTAACAGGTAAACTGAGCATGTCAGCTCCTCTACAACCCAAAAACTGTTGGGATTTGTGTTCATTGGAAGTGTGGCGTTCCTGAAAAACTCCTTTTGAAGATTCTGGCAGAAAAATCAACAAACTTTGAAAGAAGTGCTTCAACTTTGTATCTTCGTTCGCCTTCTTTCACATAAACGAGCTGTCTTCGAAGGCCTGTCTCCTCCTGAGCGAGCCAGAAGTCAAGTCGTCCCTAACAGGAGTCAAAGGTTGGGCTGCTGCTAATCCATGTAACACTAGTCGAATAATCCTCAGGCCTGTGGACTCCCTGCTCTCCACTTTTCTGTCGCTCTTTTGTTTTTCTTGGAAATGATCTTAGAAATTTTTCAGCAATGGCCTCCACTCGGAAGAGATGACTACCCAAAGATATTTGGAAGCTTTAAATCAATTGGAGGTTTTTTCCTTTACGCAAGTTACTTTTGAAAAATCAAAAATTATTATTTTTTTATTATAAATATGTAAATTCAGATTAAAAAGAACATTTTTTTTAAGTTTCCTGGTGTTATTTCAAAAAAATCCTATACATGCAGTAAACTTCCTGATATGAAACTCAAAAGTGACATGAGCAGATTTTCCCACTAAACTGTTGCTCTGAGAATAAAAAAGATAAATACTTGTTTTTAAAAAACTAAAGAAAAGGCCCGGATAACATGAAAGTTGAACAACTTACAGTGGTTCTGAGACGACAGGATGAAGATCAACATGGATGCTAATCAGAGGACAAGTGGGACTTGCTGCTTTTCTTCTTCATCCATTTGTTTTTCTGGTCAGATCGCATTAGTACTGCCCCTGCATGGGCAACTGGTGGAACTGCAACCATTTTCAAAGCAAATTAATGTGTTAAAGTTTTGTAACTATAGTTACAATGGATAATCTATTGTAAAATCACTCTTAGTGGTCTTTTAACCATGATTATCGGGTATTTAAAAAAAGCAGTGCTGTTTTTGTGACATTTTTTGCAAAGCAGTTGGAGCTCATTGAAGATTCGCCTCTGGAGTTGTGGGTGAGACTGCTAACCCAAAAGTTAACTCTGCTATTTTCCCATCAGCCCTTTGCCTACACTCTATCCTACTAGTTTCTAGCACCCACCAAGTCCAAGCTAACATTATTGTGGCAAAAATCAGCGAATAAAATGGGAGCTTTTGATTCACATGGCAGCTCAGACGAGCAGAATTAAGACATTAATGGATCTATTTGTCTGCAAGTGGATGGATTGGAATTATAGCGGGGAAGGGAGACTTTAGCCCACTCAGTTTCTGCATCATAAATCCAACTGAATAAAGAAATACTCAGTTTTAATCTTAAATTCTTGTATTTGTTTTTATGTGTATAGGTCCTCCATTACGAGAAAAATGCTACAAGAACATGTTGAAAACACCAAAAATTTGATTTTTATCAGAGTGATTCTTTAAACTTTTTTGATCAATCATTGAAGGGCCACAAATGAATGTTTAGCAGATGCAGGAATTAAATATAGAAGCATTACATTTAAAACAAAATTTTAGAAAGTGTGTTTTGCCGTCTTAATTTCAATTTTTTAAACAAAAAAAGCAAATAACTACAAGACAGACTAGGCCCTAACTTCATCTGTTCATGAAAAATATTAGAAGAACTGCAATTAAAAGCTGAAAAGCCAAAATGTGACTGTGTTGTAGACATGATCCTTGTCTGTTTGTTAAATATGTGGAAACAATTATCAAGCCGTCATTACAGTCTATTGTGATGAAACACGGAATTTTACAAAAGCCATCCGGTCTGATGGAATGTTCTACTAATTCTATTTTGATGTGGAAAACAACAGTGAAGTTGAAGCTAAAATCTGAATGGATTTGCTTTAAATCTTGTTTACTTCTTTGTTTGTACACATATACATGCACATATTTAATTTACAGTTAATTATCTTGCAAGAAATCTGGAAAACTTCACCTGCAGTGTTCAGTGCCAGGTATTTATCTCTATTTATCTTTTTATTAAATGTCGTATACTTAAAATAGCACTTTGCTATTTCTTAGAAGGCACAAAAGTGTGCTACAGTCACAGTTGTATTAACCCACACACACAGATGGTGTATGGCAAGGTGGCAAACTAACTAATGATCTTTCATTCAGAGGTCATAGGTCAGCTGCTCAGCACCACGGCAGATCCAGACATCCTAGATTGATTTTTGTTCAGTAAATCAAATCAAATCATTCAAATTGAACAACGATCATCTATGAATGGTATCAACAACCACAGATTATGACACGAATTATATCGAAATGTAAACAAATTATTAGACCCAAATATACTCTTGTTAAGAGTTAGAAAACTGCCTTTGTTGAATCTTGTTTTCTTAGAGGACCACAAAAATGTGTGGGTGAAGATGTGAAAGATCTAACACACCAAAGAGAAAATGAGTTTCTTCTGTTGTTTCTACTTTCATCACCAAGCGGGGATCCTTACACATAAAAACAATGTGAGGATTGTGTTTTCTGAGGGTTGATGCTGATGGGGGAGAAGATTTTTGGCATTTTTCTACCATTTTTCCCACAGCAGCCAGTTATCCTCCTAGTGTTGGTTTGTTTGATCTTTGCAAACATAAAGAGAAGCTTTTTCCTGTTTCTGTACTGTACTGCACGCCTGCATTTTTTTCTGTTTTGTGCAACATTTCATTCTCTAGTTAAAGGAGCTTAATCCCACTTCCTGGTAAATATAGAGTCATCAAAGTGCTTTTTGTCAAAACAATAATTTTGGTGGCTGAACTTTGCTTTTCTTTGAAGCCAGCTTCACACTGTCAGCAGTGGAGATTCCCCTCACTAGGATGGGTTTACAGTTTCCCTATTTAATTTGCTGTCATTGTTCTTTTTTCCCCTCTCCTCTTCCTGTTTCATCTCTATAGTTTGATTGTCTTACGGTTTAATCAGAGCTTACTCCTGGGCCTTGTTTCCTCCGCCGTGTTGTCACTTCATCCTCCTCCTCCTCATCTCTGAGGGACTTGTTTTCGGTGGGCGCTGCAGCTTTTTTAATGTGTCCCTTGACGGCAAAATACGAAGAAAAAAACAGAAAAACCCACACTTAAACACGCCGGAGGAGAGAATCAAACAGACAAACAGAGCGGCTGCGTGACACCATGCAGAAGTGGGGAGAAAAGTGATGGTGCAACACGATGAAACATCCGTCAAGACAAAGATAGTCGATTTGAAAAGAAAGCCACGGCCCCTCGTGTTCTGCATGAGACGCAGATAAAGGCTCGCTCAAACAAACCGTGGATTTACATCCTGAAGGATTGTTCCAGATTTCTGCTGCCTTCCTTCATTGTTAGCAGCCATAATCAGGAGTCAGAGTCGCTGTGTTAATCAGTGAGCGAACAACTACAGACGATTTTCAGTTCTTTTCTTTTGTTCACATCTTCTGGGATTTAATCTTTGTTTGCAATAACAAACTAAAAAACCTTCATTTTTTAACAAAAAAAAAGATAAAATTCACAAGATTCTATCTGAACAACAAGCACACATTTTTTTTTAAGAATTTCATCAACTGGCTTTGTTATTATTTTTTAAGCCATCATTTGCTCCTAACAGTCCGGATGACCACTTTGTTTGCAGCCTCACACTGAGGCTGCAAACAAAGAGTGCACAATTATCACATTAACAGCACTTACTGGCATCTCACGCATTTCACCCTTACTTACCCGCACATGTTGTGTATAACTTGTTACCCGTTGAAAACAACATGCCTGAACATTTTTGATCTACGGGCTCACCAAGTGGTCTACAACCTTAATATTTAATGCAGACCATCATACTTTTTTTTTGTGCCTCCAGACAACATGAATCTACCCTTAAGGGCAGTTGTGACTAAAGCTCTCAGCAAGAAATTCAAGCGACCACTTCCAATGAAAAAGTCATGCAGACGCACATTTCAGGCTTCCAGGTTCAAAACTTCTGAATTACATGTAGCTATGTGAGTTTCTTCGACTATTTTAGGCTTTAAAGGGTAATCAAACAGGATAGTTGGAGGTTGACTCAACTCTCAACCCAGTTTAGAAAAATGCAAAAAAAAGGGGGCGGGGCTAGGGGAGGCAGGCTAAGTGGAGGGGGTGTGGTCTGGATATGTGATTGACAGTGACAGTGAAGTTAACTAAAGGATATTTTTATCATTGCCCAATCAGACTGCCTCTCCCTCCCACAGCGGCTCTCTCTATTTGCCAGTCAGAAAGCTTTCCAAGGGCCGGTTTAGCAAGCAAGCTCTGCCATAACAGGCCTCAACATCGTGTACGGAGCTACGCTGTTCTCGACATTGCAGAGCGACCTCCACAACTCTTGGCGCTCCCACTGTCCAAAAACATGCTTCATTTGTGAAATGATTACTCTAATTTGTCCCTAGGTGTAAATCTGGGCTAAAACGGGTTGAAAACGGAAAGATAAAACAATGAAATAGTGATTTCCTGATTGTTGTTTGCCTTTAAGGTCAACATTTTCATATTCTAAAGAAAGAACAATATGTCAGTTTTAAGTCAGGTGTGACTCACCTTTCTTCAAAATTAATTCAGTGCAATTCAGATATTAAAAAAAAACAGATTTGAACAATAATCATTAATAAAACTGTCAGCATCATTTTTCTGCCCTGAGGAAGTTTGTAGAATTGCACTGAGGTGTTTGGTCTCAAAAGTGTTGGAGAAGCCTCTCCTCTAGTGGGGTGGGGGTCTCGGATTCGCAAAGCTTTATGTGTTCAAATATGAACTTGAACAGGCAGTGAACAAACTGGGCTTAAAGGGCTTAGGCTGTGATTTAAAGGGGTTAAAAGAAGCTAAGGACTTTAAGCAACACAGGGTGGCGGCGAGACTGAAAGCTCATTTTTCACCGAGTCCGACCGTGTTTTATGGGATAATCCCAGCTTTCGGCTCATAAAGCTGCTTGATAGATCTGTGGACGCAGGAGCCAGAGACTCAACAGAGAGGAGCAGATCTGATTTTCATGGTCAGACAGGTAAATCACCTGGCTGCCCCTCAATTGTTTCTCATCACAACCTGCGGGTAATCTCACCTCCCCTGTACTGTACATGACCAGATTTTGCAGAATCGGATCCAAACGGTCAGAAGATGTATAAAACAGTGATCCTGGAAATTCGGAAATGTTATTTTTTAACCTTTTTGTTGTGAATTCTTTGACTAAAACACCAGAAAAATCCAGATTTTTTGGTGAGAGGGGGGCGGGGGTTCTCACAAAAAATGACCCACATAAAAGAAAAATGATCTGTCCCAAAGACCCAAGCTGCGTGAAAAGTTTAAATTACAAAAAGGATATTTACAACATTCCCCCATTTCCATCTGGATGAAAGATCGTCTGTGCTCCTGTTCTTGGCCGTGGACCTCGCCTCTGGCTCGCCTCGCGCCCCCAGCTGTCCCCCAGTTCCATATGAATGAAGCCCATCTACCACACTATTCAAGCACGTAGTTGTAGATGTAGATACGCTAACTCCTCTTTAACAGTCATGGTAGATCGCCTGTCCGTCCTGGGAGAGGATCCCTCCTTCATGTGAACATCTCTGAGGCTTCTTCATTTTTTTCCAGAACAGAGTTTTTTTTTTTTTTAGGAGTTTTTCCTCACAGAGATAGAAGGTCCAAGGCCAGGGGTGCCTAGTTTAGTTTAGTCTGTTCAGGCTAGTTTAGTAGTCAGGTAGTTTATATATCATGTGTTTTGTAGTGATTTTATGTTTTGGACAATTATAGATGTGAAGCCCGTTGAGACAACTGTGTTGTAATATTGGACTGTATAAATAAAATTGAATTGAAATTTCTGCAAAAATGCAGTTAAAGGTCTTAAGGTCTTAAGAATGTTGTGTTGCTATCAAACCCTGAAGAATATGAAGGAACAAAAAAATGTTTAAAAATGCTCAAATGACATTTGCGTCCTAGATTGTCTGATTAACTTGAAAGAATTTGAAGAAAATGATCGATGGAAAAACAGAAATGTATGTAAAACAGTGCAAACAAATTGACAAACTTTATAATAGTTGGAAAGTCAATTTAACCTACATTTTTAAACAAAAGCCAGTTTCCAACCAAGGTTGTTTTAATGAAATAAAAAAAGGCATAAACCATCAAAGAAGAGTTTTATTGGATATAATCTAATTCAGTCCAGATAATTCCAACAAAACCAGATTATTCTGATTTTATACAAACAGCAAAAAAGTGACATTGAATGGTTTCAAGTAAAAATCCCCACATGGAAAAAAAAAATGGAAACAATGAAGAGAAAAGTCCTTATAAATTGAGGCTCAGGAGGAAACCTCCAGCAGAACCAGGGTTCTGTTGGGATGATCATCGCCCCTTGGGACCAGATGGGGTCCGAGATGACTGTAAAGAAAGACAAAATCTGTTCTAAGATAACATAGATGTGTGTGTGTGTTCACTTTCGGCTTATCCGTTTCAGGGTCACCACAGCGTAACAGCACCCACTGTTTCGCATCAGTGATTTGGCAGAGTTTTTACGCCGGATGCCCTTCCTGACGCAACCCTGTACTTGAGGGGCACAGGGACCCAGTTAGGCAGCTGACGCAACCCTGTACTTGAGGGGCACAGGGACCCAGTTAGGCAGCAGCGTCAAGGGTCTTGCCTAAAGACCCAATCTGGGTGGGGATCAGTGGACAACCCTGGAATTGAACCCAGGGTTTCTGAGTGCCAGCCCGTCACCTAGCCCACTGAGCCACCCAGCCGCTAAGATAACATAGATGTGTTAACTGCAATTTAAGAAAAAACGAGAAAATCAACTAACTCAAAATTACTAATATCTGTTAAGACCAAAGAAATTCATTAATATCTAACACAAAGAGAAAACAGGAAGAAGACAAACACTGGAACACCAGTAAAAAGACAACACTAGAGTTAGTGACTGCAACAATAACACATCAATGGGGAGAAAAAATACAGCAGTTAGGGTAAAATGTTAATTTAATCTATTTTAGGTTGTAAAGTTGTACTTTTTTAACAGGTCAACAGGAAATTGGTTCATTTTGAAACAAGCCTGCAGTGGTCATTTGAGGGCAACATTTGGTTCTTCTGTTGGCTTCAAATTTAGAAATGTGACGGCTTGTTTCAGCTAATAAGGCTAAAGTCTCAGAAAGTTCATGTGTAACCCAAGTCCAAGTCCTTATGACACACTTGTGTTGGAAAAAGGACCAAAAAAAGCATTCAAACATTCAGCTAAGAAGGACTGTTGTTTCACCTGCAGCTTCCATAATGACACGAGTTTAGGGATCAGAGACACTGCCAGATGGAAATCAGAACAATGGGCTCCACTGAGGGAATGATGCTTAACCTTAATCCAACCTGTGATGTTGGGCATCAAGAAGAAAATAGTTTTCTCCAGTTTATATTCTTTGGCGTGACTCTTTCAGGATGCCACTGAGATTTTAGTGGACATCCAGATTTTTCCTCACAACTCAGGGGAAATTCTGGAGTCTTTGGGGACTTCAGAGTCTCTACTTCTATGCAGATGATGTTTTTCTGCATAACCAAAAAAAATTCCAATTTAAATCCCACTTTGCGCTGAAGTGAGGTTTTGAGTTTCTTCTCAGTCCCATCATGTTGTTTTCTGTTTGCCGTTTAGCTGTTAGCTTCTTTTTGTGTGTCTTTATTGTTTTGTTTTCCCTTTTTTTTTCAAGTTTATCAAATAACCACTGCAGTCTTGGTTCCATTCTTTGTCTCTTTGGTGTCATCCAAGGCTTCCTGTCCACCGTTCCCAACCATGTGGCCCTTATAACTCAAACTTTTCGATTAAATCAGCACAGAATCAACACATTTCTGTCTGAAAATTCGGTTTGTTTGTATTTTTGTCTGTTCAAAATTGGCAGAGTTTGACTGTTTCAAAGAGTAAAAACGTTGATGTTTTCATAGACTTCGGTACTGTATTTTCCTGTTTGATCTGGTAAAGGACAGTCTAAAACCGGTGTCTGCAACCTGTGGCTAGCCCTCCATTGTGACTCTTTACTTTGAAGAAAATGTTAATTTATTTAAATGATGCATTTGTATTTTTGGTTAATTTTGTTTTTGGTTAAGTTGTCATGTTTACATTTTTACATGTCAGATAACCGATGCACACATTTTCTGATCTTCTGCTGCACAAAAGTGTCTGGTTGTTGCTCGGAGGCAAAGCTCTAAAAAAAAAATCTAAATTAAAAAAAAATGGATTCTGCACCGTGATCATTGTGTTTATACTGGGAAATGTTTGATTTGGCTTTTGAGCATTTTTAAATCTGTAAATCTTTAACGAGTAAATCTTCTAGAGCGAGCCTGCTTTGACACCGAGTCTGTTTTATTTTGAAAGGCATTTCTTATGCTATTGTCAAAGTAAAATAAGTTAAAATTGTTATAAATAGAAAAAAATATATAATTTCATCTCTATAATTCCAATAAAGCTACATTTTATAAATAAATGGCCACAAAAACATAAATAAAGTTTATTTTTCTCAACAGTTCTTGCTGGATTTTAGTTAGTAAGAAATGGAGCCAAATGGCTCTTTTATATTGTTAAAGGTGGCAGATCGCTGGTCTAAAATGAAATATGATCAAATCAAATTTTCAGGCAGTTTTTTCCTCTTAGATTTTTAACATTTGAGCCATATCATTTGGAAGATGCACCATTTGGAGCTTCGTCGATGTGTTCAATGGGGCTCTGACCTGTGTGATTTCTGTAATGGAACGAAACCTTGGAGATAAGACAAAGAAGAAGGAAGCGTTTTCCACTTTCAGCGTGAGATTGCAAGCTAATATGTTGAGGATAGAGATATTTCTGGAGGTTCGCTGGCGTTCCGTGGTGCCATCTCCACGGAACAATCTTATCAGAGCTTCTGCAGAAGGCACTCCAGAGAGTGACGGAGAAAAGGCCTGCAGAGAGCGCGAGCGTGTGAAGCTCGCAGAGCCTCAGACAGATAAATAGTTTATCAGCGAGTCAGAAACTCTGCTGGAAGGAGGAAGGCCATCCCGCTAAGGAGGAGGAGGAGGGGAATGAAGAGGCAGAGAGGCCTGGTGAGTCAGAACACCAGGCCTGTTACTCTGCAGCAGGGAGGGGGTGAATTTGCGGAATCAGGAGGGGTGATGGAAACGATAAAAAAAAAAAAAGCATTTCTGTATTCTGACGCCTGACATTTCTGATGACATTTGAGCCCGTTTGAAATTGCAGCATTTCATCCCGAAGCTCCACTTCAGAAAAAGCCTTATCTGCCAGATAATGCAGCTGTATTATGTGGAGGTATTATGCAGTGCTAATAGTGCATGTAGATACCTCACAAATGATACTAAAAATGCCTCGCGTCACATACACGGAGGATTTGGCCCTTCAATAAAAGAACACTTCTGTGTATGCAAATGCACACAAAAGAATTAGGGCTTAGCAGCTTTGACTCGCTCAAACAATGGCGTGCAGCTCTTTTCCCAGGATGCAACTGTCCGTCAGTTTGCGGGATTAGGGCTCTGGGTTGTGACAATGTGTTGAATGAAAGAGGACAAAGAGACACTTCCTTTATTACAGGGATATGATTATGAGTGTGGCTTTTATTATGGCTGACAGATGATGAAAGCCCTAGGAGAGAGGAGGGAGAGGTGATACACTGCCCCCTGTAGGAGAACATTGCACACAGCATCTCAGTGTGTCCATACCTCAGCTGTAATGTTGTTCCACGTGAAGATTGGATTTTTGTTTTTGATCGTAAGTAGTGGATGTTGTCAGCTTTTACAGTAAGAATCTCAGAATCATAGAAAGTATGGAGCAGGAAAAGGGACAAAATTGGGACAATTGAGCACAACTGAGTGGCTGATAGAGATACAAAGATGAAATCGATATACGTCTACGATATAAAGATGTAAACGATGTTGTGCAGAGGTAGAGCGGTCAACTTCAATTCAGCGTAGCTTGTCCATGTATCAAAGGCCGAACCCAATTCTTCCCAAACCACTCCAATTGTAGGGACATTTGAAGCCTTAATGGCTTCAATGCCGAATTGTGTATCCCTCCGGTGGTAGGGTGATCCCCGTCTAGGTTGGGCACCAATTGGGGTTTATTATATTCTGGTCCTAAAGCTGTTCTTTTGTTTCGGTTTTGGCTCCTAAATGGTGCCAATTTCGGTACTGCAGAAACAAAAAATAATGTCAACATCTTCCCAAATCAACACATTTTCTTTTCTAAGTCATCACATATTGACGCATGGTTAAGACCTCCGCGCCAAAAATCAATGTTTTGGGTGTCTTTGGTTTTTGACGTGCTGGCTGGTCCTTTTAAATCAGAGTTCCCAAACCTCTGAGCCGCAAACCTGTGGCCCGCCACTCTTTCACCGCGCAGCAAACTCACTGCTCGCTGTGAAAAATGTGATCCTGAGCTAGAGAAAGAGGCTGTGTGTGGGTGTCTGTGAATGTCACACTTCCAATGAATGGAAGACGCATAATGCTGATCAGGTTTATTTATCGTGATGAGTTCTACAAAAGTCTACAAAGAAAAGAAAGAAATCCTTCAAAGATTTTCTTGTTACCAGGACTTTGATCTCACTCGGGGGTGTGTCTGGATGACAGCCGCTTCCGCTGTTCCTGGATCTCGTTGACTGAGTTTGAAGGCTGTTCCACATTAACCTGAGAGGGTGAAAAATTAGGGGCCTTTTTTTTATTATTATTATTTCCTCTACAAAAATAAATAAAATATCACAGTTCAGGAGACCCGATCAGGCGACTCTTGCTCCCTGCAGCGGCCATCTGTCTGCAGGCGTATTAAGCGAGCGAGCTCCGCTGAAGTCCAGGAGACTGGCTATAGCCAGGGAACCGCCACGCTGCGACAGGACAAAACGTTCGTATTGGATTAGTATTTTACCCGCTGATCAGATCACTGAAAACGTCACGTGCCCAAAGGTGAGTTCCTGATTGGCTGATGCGACGCAGCAACCTGTCAAGCTGGTGTGGCCTGTTGTGAAATGCAGCCGGACATTCGAATGTTTTGTGCACTCGTGCTCATCCCGTCAGCGGTCTTAAATGATCCCGCCCACCACTGCAGGAAAGGCAGAAGTATTGTCTAGAACTTCAAAGAACTGAACAGAGTAGAAGTGATTGACATGTCCTAAGACAAATAAACCTTCAATGAAACTAAGCACCAAAATATGGAACCGATTGCAGGAGCTTCTTTCGGTTTCGATAACCGAGTAAATCATAACAGTTCCTACTTCAAACCGAATTTCGGTGCCCAACTTTAGTGGGTTTTTTTTTTGTTTTTTTTAAGTCCAGGTTCGTTTTAACACTTCTGAACTGTACAAAGAATCTAAGTTTGGTGAACCAAACAACCCAGTGTGAAACTGATGACACAGCTTGCAGAGGTCACCCCAAAGCTTGTTGTTCTGCCCCCAGCAGAAAGTTGGGGGCAAAAAGAAGAAATCTGAGAATTCATTCTAAAACACTATCTGGTTTGTAAGCTGCTGCTGACGATGCTCATCTACTGGTTTCACATCTTTGTCCAACCAGAGAAGAGTCTGTGGGTTGAGCAGGATTTCAGACAGAGCTATTATCGGACCGAGCAGCACCTCCACCGACTGGTGTTTCTCCATCCCATCATGGTTCACACAGTTTTGCTAATAGAAAAAATAAACTGCGGCAAAGCCAAATTCCAGAGCAGAAAAAAAAGAGTGACTCCTCTGATATCACGAAGGCTGCAACACAGAAACGGGACTATAAAACACCAACTGGATTATTGAACTCATTCTGACTGGAGAGGCAAGGTCAACCTTTATCAGCTGGGCTTCCAAAGTGGATCATGATGAAAAAACACACACACACACACACAAACCGAAAAAAACAAAAACGACACACAACTCATCTGCTGGTGTAACTTCATATCAGTCAGCTATAATGTTTCCAAATCTGTAATAAACAAACCAAAAACATCTCATTGGGTTAAAAAAAATGCACTGTCATTTTTTTGTAATATGAAAAATAAAAAATGTTTTATGAAAATGTTTGTTCTTGTCATTCTTGATTTAAAATCAGCAAACATTGTCAACACAGAAACTTAAAAAAAGTACATGTACAGATATTTATGACTATGCTTCGCAGATTTATATGTGTGTGCTAAATGTCTTCTGTGTTTCTTCACAGTTGCTTCTGTCGGTAAAAAAAAAAACTTTTGCAAAACTGTTTTCCTATTTAATATTAAATATAGTAAATATGTGTAAATTTACACCAACAATAATAAAAGCCTTTTCCAAAATTCAAAGGTTCCCAACGAGCTTCTTTTCTTTTAGTAGCACCTTTTGCTAGCAAACTTCGACCAATGAAAACACTTCCTGGTTTTTCTTTCTCAATGTTCTTCACTGTTTTACCATGAAAAGTAAACTGCATCCACTGCAGCTTGGCATGAACAAGCTGCTGTAGATGCAGTTTCCATGAAAAGTAAACTCCACTGCCGTTTAATATAAATATCATTTTGAAACAGAATTCTCCTCGACCCTCTTTCATAGTCAAAAACACTGAGCAGACACAATTACAAATTTCACCAAGTGAATTCTAAAACAGCCAGCCCTGCTGTCTACTGCTGTGGCTCCTCCTTTCCTATCACTATCGGGGATTAGCTGACATCAAAAAGTCCTAGAACGCAGCAAATCAACCTCATCTTTTTTAATTATTATTATTTTTTCTATTTATATTTCAAGTTCTACTCATATTTCATTTTATGTTTCATAATGTTGGGAGCAGCATTTGTGAGGATAAAAGCATTCTGTCCATTTTATTAACTCATTTTTAATTGTTTTAAGTTGGTACAGCACTTTGTCTTGTATGAAAACTGCTTTATAAATAAAGTTTGATTTGTTGTTTTGAACTTTAAGATCGAATAGCGGAAGTTTGTAGAGTCTGAGAAGCAGATAAAGACTTGTGAGTTCTTTTCTGCATCACTCAGTTTGGTTTAGGACCAGACTTACTTTGGAATCTGTTTCTGAAAAAAGTCCCAATTTACAAAAAAATAGATTGATCCCATGTTTTTCCACAACTGTATTTCCCTATTTTTTTTGCCTTTTACTGGCTTCTATTGATTATATTGTCTATCATAGTTCTGGATTACACCCATCCTGCACAATTCCAACCAAACAAACCAAACGTTCACATCTCTTGTGAGCAGAAACTGATTGTTACCTGTGTGGGAGTCAGGATTTCTGCTGCTGTGGTGTCCATTTGGCTCTCACTGAGCAGATTGTGACCTTTCACATCACACAGGAGGTGGCCACTTTCTGCATGGTGAGAGGGGGGCAGCCCGCTGCTTCCCCCCACCACAAACAGGGAGGGCAAAGACAGACTGAAGGTGACCCATGGAAACGTTTAACAAGCCTTATCTGCATCAAGCTCCATTCTACAGAGTTTTGTGTCGCAATGCTAACAAAGTTGAAGTTGTAGGAGATTTGTTTGCTCTTGTTCCTCTGAAATTAATGATTTATTGTCACATAAATCATTTTGAAATTCATACTTTGAAAATTTTAAATGCAAACATTTGTTTACTTTTTTAAAAAATCTTTTAAGTCCCACTCCAGACATTTTTTCTTTTGTAAAATCATCTCCAGTAATCTTTTAATTATCAATACGAAGTTTTTAACCAAGATCAAAAAGCTTTTGTTGTTTTTAGGACATTTTATGCACACCGACAGTTGCTCAATAGAAATCCAATCCTGGGTTGTGGGTGGGACGTCGACAGAGAAACTTGCCCCTCCCTTTCTACTTGCCAGCTTATAGCCTCAAGCTAGCATAGTGCCGCAATAAGAAGCAAAATGGGATCAATTCAATTGTGCAGTTTTGAGCCTCAATCACAGCTCACTACAGAACAAGTGTGGAACGCTCATCATGTCTCGCACATCTAAGCGTTAGCGGGTCAGAGTACGCGCAGAGGAGGGGAGACTTTGCCCCGCCCATGTCGGGTAGCTGCGTCATTAGTCTGAGCATTTTCAAGCATCCAGTTTTCTGATTCAATTTGAATTAAGAAATACTCAAATGCTGTTTAAATTGTAAATTATTTTATATAGGTCCTCTGCTATGAGAAAAATGCTATGAGAACATGTTAAAAACACACAAAAAACTATTTTCTTTGGAGTCGGTCTTTAAGCACTTTCTAAAAGGCCAACAGTAAACAAAAGACCCTTTTATTTCAGCCCTCGGAAGTGTCTGCTGTTGATTAAAACATCAACATGTTAGGTTTCTCTAGTCTAGAGGCTTAAAAAGTGTGTTTTTGGCTGTGAAGGTTGATTTTTGTTCATAAAAGATGTTTAAACTAGGAAGCATCTTAACAGCAAATAGCTGCCTTTGTGTTTTGTCCTAATTATTCAAATGTTTCTGAAGTGGCATTTTTTTTTCAGTAAATATTTCTATTTTACTATTAAAGTAAGATTAAAAAAAAGTACATTTTCTTCTACATATTATAATAACTGAAAACCAACAGATATTCGGAAGCACAGAGGAGACAACGGTGCAGGGGATGATGGGTGCATTCCTCGTAGGATGGAAAGTAAATCGAAAGGCAAGGCGGGGGCAGTTTCTGACCTTAAGCTGCCAGGTGAGGAGACAAGCTGAGCTTGGAGGGTGGATCCACCACCATCCACTTCTCCTCTCCACCCCGGTGATCGCCTCCTTCCATCTGCTGGACGTGAGCAGCATTCATAGGACGGTCAGCAGGCTAGGTGGTAAATACTGGAATGACCAGAGAGGAGAAAGACCCAACAAGTATCACATTGATACAGTTTATAAACATTTTTAGGACATGGATTCGGATTAAAGCAGTTGGCAGAAGAAGGAACTAGCAACATCTATGTGTTGAAGCCAGAGACCTAAAATAGCTGCTATTAGTCCTTTGAAGTCCCTCTCCCATCATCTTATATTGTAAAATGTACTGATAAATAATTTTATAGAGACAATAGCTATCATCTTTAACACTTTTCAGCTAAATGCCAAAAAAAAAAGAGAAAGTTAGCAAAAAAATATTTTTTTATAATCTCTGAATTGTCATATTCCTTATAATTCAAATTCCAGACAGAAACATTTTCAAGTTTGTTTGTTAACTTTTAGTTCTCAAGTTGGGTCATTTATTGTGTCTCATGTTTAAATGGTAAATGGCGTATACTTGCATAGTGCTGTACTAGCTTCCTTAAAGGCCCAAAACTCTTTACAGTCACACTCCCACTCACACACTAATTGCAGCTCTAATTACCACCAGAGGCAATGTGGGCTTAAAAAAGATCAAATCAATAAAAGAAAAAAACAGAAAATAAAAGGGAAAGGCAGGAATTTAACTGCAATCTTCAGATAAGAGGTCGACCGCCCTGCTTCTGCATTATGGCTGCCTGGCCTGTTTAGAAACACCCCATTTTAAAAGTTCAGCATCTCTGAAATGGAGAAGAAAATTGTACTTTCTCTGAAGCAATTGTTGCAATTTGCAAAATTGCTGCCTTTAATTTGATCCTTTGTTTTACCCTTCATTCCATCAGAACTATATATTGTTTAAACTACACTCAGACTTTCCTCCCTCAAGCTTCACCCAGTCTAAAGAAACATGTTTAAATAAGCGTTAAAAAAAAGGCAGACCAAAAAAATGCTGTTTTGTTGTGACATTTATTGAGCATGACACTGTGGACAAGAGCATCATTAAGACACAAAAAAATAAACTGATGAATAAAGTTAAGACACTTTGTCACAGTGGTCTCACATCTTCCCACCATCCTGTGGATCAATGTAACTGTCTGGAGGCAGCAGGGGGCTGAAGCGCAGTAGCGGCAGGTCCACATTCAGGCGGCGCTCTTTTCCAGGAGCCCAGCTGTCTCTGGAGCCTCTGGCAGGTGGAGGTGGAGGAGGTAGGTCAGAGTCCGCAGGGCTGGAGTAGTGGTCCTCGGGATGGAGGTGGTTGTTGTTGTTGTTGGGATCAGGGGGGGTAATGCTACCGCTGTTGTGGCAGCGGACGAGGAACGCCCCCCTGTGGTGACGGTGGTACAACGTCCCAGCCACCGCCACCAACGATAGGATGAGCGAGCTGAGGAGGAAGAAGAGTATATAGACACCCTTTGTTTCAGAGGAGAGACCTGAGCTGCAGCCTGCAGGGAAACAAAAGCAGACAGGAAGTTAAAAGGTTAAACAGGAAGTAAAATCTGGAAGATAACCTCATAAACATTCGTGTCATATTTGACACCCCATCTCATTAGCACGATCCAAACTTTGCTTAAAACCAATTGTACATTATTGGTCCTCATTTTCTGTCCTGTAATTCATCATCATTCCACTAGGGGGTCGTAGAAAGCTCATTTCAAAATGGTTGCTCCCATAAAATATAAAAACTACTTTTGGTGGGAAATATTTTGCAAATTTTCAAAACTTTAAGGAGAGAATAACTCAATTGCTATTTCTTTTTTTAATGATTACTTGCTGTATTGAAATAATGCCAAATTTGATGATAATTCTTTAGACTACAGTTAAACCATGTTAAAAATGTTTGTATAGAATTTGAGACAATGAATAAATAAGGTGCTTTTTTCATGAACATAAACTTTTTGCATCTTAAAACTGACATTGTGAGCAAAAACTTATCAATTATATATTGAGTGATTTGGTATGTCTCAAAAAATATTGCAATTTTAAGGATTTTAGAAAAACTAAAAACAAAAAAACACCTTACTTAAAAAATTTAAAAAATTGTCATTTTTTGATGTGCACATTACAGAGTTTTATTCATTTATTCATCTTCTTGGTTGCTTTGTCCCTTTTGGGGTCGCGGGGGTGCCAGAGCATAACCCAGCTACTGATGGGCAAAGGCAGAGTATAAACTGGACAGGTTGCCAGTCTTGTCACAGGGCCTCAATCACACACCCACTCACACCTAGGGGCAATTTAGAGTCACCAGTTAACCTATGAAGCATGTTTTTGGATGATGGGAGGAAGCCAAAGTCCTCGGTGAAAACCCACGCATTTACGGGGAGAACATGCAAACTCCACACAGAAAGGTCCCCAATTGTTGTTTTTTTGTTTTCCACAGCCAAGATTTGAGCCACGGCCTTCTTGCTGTGAGGACTAGAGCGCCAACCACTGCACCACCGTGCAGCCTACATTACAGAGTTCTAAAAAAATAAGTAAAATTAGCTTAGCTTGTCACTTGTTTTACCTTTTCAAAACATTACAGAGTTAAAAAGGTAAAACAAGTCAAAAGCTAATACAAAAACAGGAAGTCAGAGACTATATACAGCTGTAGAAACCCAAGTCAAATTTTGTGTATACTTGAGGTCTTCAGGTCCATGCAGATGGTTCCTCCTGATCCCAGGCGAGACTCATCCTTAAAGCCTTCTCTGCAGTGGCAGGAGTACGAGCCAAAATGGTTCACACAGTCTGCATTAGCATCACAGAGAACCAGGTTGGTCCCACACTCATTCACATCTGAAACAAAACATCACCACAACATTACACCTCAGGGTTAAAAAGACAATCGCACACCTGCATTTGTTTC
>NC_050512.1:24623898-24644748 GCF_002922805.2 Oryzias melastigma
CCCAATCTGAATTCTTCCCTTCTCCCTACATTTAGCCCTCCAAACGGAGTTATGGAAAAACATTTTTTCCGCGTTCGGACATCACTTTCACTCGATAATGTCACCAATAGTTACCGGTCAGCTAGGATAGCCCAGAGCTTCCAGCACTTGACTATAAATAAAATAATGGTTTTATAACTAAGAAGGTCAAGCTACAACAAAAAAAATCATGACTTGCATTTAAATGTTGTACTTCCAAGCACACCCACGAGAAGAGAAGCGCTTCTCCTCCAAGGTACAGCGCGACGTGGAACCCCCTTGTGACAGAGGGCTCTGTGTCCCTCCACTTGGAGAGTTGCCCCTTAAACAATTTCTGTCATCCCTAGCACTACAAATGCCCCTACAAATGGAGGGATAGGGAGAAGGGAAGAACTTGGATTGGGCCTAAAAGTAAGCAGTTTTCAAATTCAAAGTCTCCCGATTATTTACGATCTCGTTCTCACTAGAACATTTCTCAGTTTCTTGTTGTTTCGCCCAATCTCGTGTTTGTAACCCTATTGCAGCTTATTCCATAGGGTGGACCAGACCCTCAGATCCTGCTTTACCTGCAGTAGACACAGACATGATGATGGCGTTCTTGCGGTTGACTCTGAGATTGACCCCCGAGGAGAGGAGGCCCTGCATGGCGGAGTGGACGGCCCTGTGGACCTGCCCACCTCCAGGCCCCTGTCCAATCTGCAGCCAGAGGATGTACAGGGCACCTGCATTCAACCTTCCCAAAAGGTGGAGTGAGATCCACGACACAATAAGGAAACCACACTTATTTCTAAGTTTTGTTAAGACAATGAAACTAACCTTTTTATTCTTTTAGAAGACAGTGTGAGCTGTTGGTGCAGAACATCCAAATGTTTGCTGATCTACATAAAGACAGAATAATGAGCCATAGTGGAGATCATTCATAGTTTGTTTCGGCATCCACATACCAAAGCTTTCAGAGATAGCAGCAGTGATCGGGCCAGGGCATCCCAAGACTCCTCCAGATCAGGAATAAAATTCACCTCAACGGCCACTTCAAAAAGGTGATCTGCTCAAGGGCAAACCGTGGTGCCAGAGCACCAACAAATACAATCCAAAGAGTCAGATTGTCCAGTTCAGTTTGAAAAGTCAAAGTAGAGGAAAAATATTCAGGAGGCAAAGACTCACCACCAGGAAGATGAAGAGTTTCAGTGTGATTTTTTACTGTTTCTGTATAAAAAAAAAACAAAAAACAAAACAGATTTGCTACAAAAACTTTCAGAGACCAGCATTTAAATTCTAATTCTATGTTTACACCAGACATGTGACGCATGTTCAAGAACACGCTTTCTTGAACACACATGGCGTCAACACTGGACTGTTTTTAATAGGATACTAGCACCTGTTCGTGACATATAGTTGCAAGAGATTTAATGCAAAATGTCAAAGTGGTGCAAACCTAGCAGATCTTGCTCCAGGCTTTCTGTTTCACAGCTGTATTCGGATATATGAAAGACTGTGCCATAATCTAAGGGACTGCCCCTGCAAAAACTAATATATTTTTCCTCCATGATCAACAGTTAAACAGTGGGCACTTCATGAATCAAACTGACCGCCATTCTTGCATCACTACCAAATAAGAGTTCCTGATTGTTCAAAGTTTGTCGTGTTTTGTTCAATGGCTACGTTTTGTAAGTAGAGCCTGAAAACGGTCATAAAAACTCAGCAATGCCTGTATGGGAAAGTTTTAAATTCAAAAGCCCAAAATTCGATTTTGCATACATTTATATAGACTTTTCATTGAAAGTGGCACCTTGAACATCTGTTGTCGAGGGCAGTGTGAACACAACAGAGTCCAAAAAGATAAATTCAGGTTTACTCACTGATCTCTCTGTGGTCATATCTCTGCTCCACCATGCTTGGAGCAGGATGCTGCTCTGTGTTCTTTGGATCTGGTGAGTCAGATGGAAGCTGGTTCGAGGCATCTCTGGCCTCTGGTTGTTGGGTTCCATCAGCAGCCATCAGCTCCTCCGGTCTGCTCGGTTTCATGCTCTTGGACCGTGTTGCAGCAGGAGCTTCCTCTACATTGCTCGGGGGTGCTGAGGAGTTAGAGGCACTTTTGTCCAACTGTCGCCATTGCGGAGGCAAAGCCGCAGAGTCAGACTGGCTGAGAGCAGCACCTCTTCCAGACCGGAATGTTGTCCTGTGAGTGGACGCCGGGGACACCACAAACTGGTAAGAACGGCTGCTCTCAGAAGATGAATGGTTTTCAACCACCTGAGAAGAGACAGACAGCATCCCAGGTGAGATGGTGAGGAAGACGAACAATCTGCAGAACGAGACATGGCACCCAAACCAAGAGATCTGAAAATGTGATTTTTGGGAACCAAAGTAATCATGGACTGACCTTAATTGTGTTTTTAAAATAAGAAATTCTCACCAATGGCCTGTTCAGTTTTTCTAATTTATGAATATTTGACTTGGTTTTGCAGGAGCTGTTTGCAATTTCTGTCTTGTTTAATATCTTTAAGTTTTCCTTTTTTTTCTCCCATTCATTTACAAACATAAGTGACTTTTTGTTTCAACTATTCCTCTTCTTTCGTTAGTCTGTGACCAGGTTGGGGAAGCAATTGTCTAACCTAAAATGTTAAGATTTCCCTAAGCCCTCCCAAAGACCCCTAAAGGTCTCCCAAGGCCAGGCCTACCCAGGAGCAGTAACTCCAGGTCTCATCTGGGCACTTTCATCTAAGCGACTGCCCAGCCACCCTTGCAAAGTAAATCCATTTTAGACAAGTTTCCAAGACTCAGTCCTTTCGGTCATGACCCGTAGCTCAAGAGAAGGAACATTGATGTACCAGATTATTTGGATTATATGATTACTTCTTCTCTTCCATAACATAAGACGCTAAGATACTAGACATCCACCACAAGTAGTGGCTCTTCAACCTTTCTGGGTAATAGACTCGACTCTGAACTTTGGGGTGCCAATTCTCTCATCAATTCCATTTTCCAACTGCCACAATACCCACTTAAGTGGTGCTTCAATGAAGCCAGTGGACAACATAATCTGCCAAAAGCAGAGATGAAAACAGCTGGTCCTGAAACCAAACCCCCTCCAGCAACTGGCTGATACTACAAATTCTATAAAAAAAAAACTGGTGACCACAGGATCCCTGCAAGAGTCTAGTATGCACTATGAATGAGTTTTACTTAAACCTGGTATTCCGAAATTTACAAGGGTTTGTGTCCTAAATGATCACCTCCTCTCCACTTTCATAAACACGTGTGGACTGGTTGGGTACACTTCCACAAACCCTCAAGCACCTGATAGAGTAGGATAATCAAACTGTTGGTCCAGAATGATCACTAGTTTTTCAAATACCCTTTCTCTATCTGCAACTGATTGCCCGGATCAAGAAGCTAAAAATGGTACTTTAGCTTGAGGGCTGCTAAAGTACCATTTTTAGCTTCTTGATCCGGGCAATCAGTTGCACTGGACTGAACTGGAATTTGACACCTGTGCTTTCTCCTGAATTTTCATTGAGTATAAGCAGAATAATCCCCTCCAGCACCCTGAAGTAGACTTTCTTGGGTAGAGCTTTCTTTAAAACAGGGACTATCACCCCAGTTTGTCACTCCAAAGGAACTGTCCCCAACTGCCATGCAATGTTGCAAAAGCCTGTTATCCAAGTCAGCCTCAGAACATCTAGAAGAGTTAGATGTTCTTGAGATGGACCTCATCAACTCCAGTGTTTTGTTTTGAGAGAGTTGATGAGGTCCAGAGAAACTTCTCTCAGGTTGTGATACTCTAACCAGACCCAAATTGTCTCCTCAACCACCCAAGTTCCAGCTCACTTGGACCACAAGGAGAATGAGAAGCCACAAGAGTCACACAAGTTAGATAACGCAAAGGCATCCCTCATTTTACCACTATGAGTGGGCTGTCACACTGACAGAAACAGAAGACCTTACTGCCACTGGTCCAAACATCAGTTTTAGGACCTGATAAAATCTCTCCACAAGTACATTTTCAAGACTCTCCCCATGGCGGACTCAGACAAATGTTCCCTTCAGACTTACTAAAGGTTGGAGACCCTTCTGTCAGCACATACTTATCACTAGGTAGTGATCAGCTGGAAGTGTCTGAGACTGAGCTTAAGATCCAATAACAACATTTTAAAGTTTTGATACACAAACATGTAATCCCAACCACTTTTACCCCCCAAGGGATTAAAGCAGGGCTGGCCAACCCTGGTCCTCAAGAAACACATCCCTACCCGTTTTCCAGCTCTCTGGACTGCTTGATGCTGACTACTAAATCGGGTATGTTTCATTCAATCAGGATGTGGAATCACTTGAGTCAGCTGATCAACAGCAAGCTAGGCAGGGATCGTTGGAGAACAGTCATGGTTGTGGTTCTTGTGACCCAGGATTGACCAGCCTTTGGTTCAAGGATAAACAGTCAAAAATACAACAGTAACCACAAATGTGTTCACAAAGTACAAAATCCAATAAAAACGTAACAAAGTTTGAGTATTCTCCAAACAATTTGAAGCAAGAACTCCACTGAAAAGAAGTGAAAAAGCAGAAACAAGCAAGGAATGTTTGAGAAAGTTTGAGGGACCATGACTTGGAATTGAACCAGCACAGGAGATGTTTGGCTAGCAAATGAGGACAGATGAACATTTTTAAAATCTCCAACCTTTCAATCATTTGCAATTTCAAGTCACAATGCTTCCATCAAGTGCAATAAGTGAATCTACCTATGAACCATACAAATACACTTCGTAAAATTTAGATTTTGTAAAGTTAACTGGTAATTTATCTTTCAGATACAATCTGTAATGACCCTGAACAACAAAAAAAAACTAGAAGTTTCCATATTTTCTTCAAAAGGTGTGATAAAACTCACAACTTGAACATTTAGTTTGAAATCTCTTTTCTGAAAAGAGACAGTAAGGTTGAATGAGTATGTGCATGTACCTCTGTGCCTCTGCCGGAAGGTTTGGACTCCCAGGGTCGCTCGGCCATCGTGCCAGTATCATAATAATCATACATCATCTCAGGATCCGTTTGTTCACTGTTCACAGGTGGGTCGCTGACCTTTGTTATTCCAGGTTCTGCTTCCAATTCTTTGCTTCTTATCCCCAAATTCTCCCCTGGGTTGTAAACCACTGGGGGTCCGAATGCCTGGTAGCGTCCATAGAAGCCCCTGTAGGAGGAGCTGGGCCAGCCGCCGATCAGCAGAACCACCTGCAGTACGTTTGAGGATGAAGTGTACTTGGCCTCCTGCCAGCACTTCTGCAGCACTTTGTGCTCCCCACCCGATTCTCCGGCAGGATCGTCCACATGGATTTGGTCTTGCTTGGTTTGGCAGGCCTCGTCAGAAGTCAAGTCCTCCAGGTGCAGGTGGATCCTCTTCCCAGGATCCACCTGGATGGTCCAGTTGCACCACAGAGGGGGGTTGGAGCACAGGTACTCGGGGGAGAAGAACTCGCCATTGTCACTGCGTAGCAGCTGGTGGCAGCTGCGCAGGGCGAAGAACGCGCTGCCATCTGTCCCTCGTCCACCTGGGGGAGACAAACCACCATGAGCGCCTCCTGCTGCTTTCAGTTGATGAGTTTCAAAGCAAAACATTTTTTCCTTTTTTTTTGCCATTTGACTCATCATTCAATAACAGGCTGGTTCTGATGAGTTCTATCCCTCACGTTAGACATAAGATTAGAAAACACACAAAAACATCTTTGTTACATTACCATGAGATATTTAAATCTGAACTAGAGCAACCTGCATAGAATTCTGAAAAACTGTACATCTGCTTCCTTCACAGACTTTTTTTTATGATTACCAGTATGTGTACACATTTCAGTACAGTCTCACCTGGAGGCCTGCTGCTTCCTTCAATGTTCTCCTGTAGAGAAAAAAAAATTAATTAAAAAAAAAATAGTTTTTCTTTTTTTCTTACAATTTCCTTACAAACCAGCTTATTTCCAAAGACACCTCTCCTACCTGCCCATCACAGTGTTTCCAGTATTTTCCAAACATCAGCAGAAATATGAGCAAAGCTTCACTCAAGTTGCTCTTTTGAGGCATTTTTGACTCTCCAAACCGTTTCCACTAAACTTTTTTTAGGAGAAAAAATGAATTCAAGGTTTCCCTGTCAGCTTCAATAAACTCCCTCCTTCCTGTCCTGTCTGCGCAGGTGCTCTGCATCAGCTGATTGAACTTCCTTTTACCCGCAGGAAGTACACGTTCTGACCAGCAGGTGTCAGTGTGCTGCTAAAGAAAAGATCTCAAATTAAATATACATAAAAAAATAAGCAAATAAAAGAATAAAGGCTAGATAATAATTATTATTATTTAATCTTGTTTTATTTCATTTTATGGTATTTGTTAATTGATTCTTTGTTTTTGTTTTGTTTTTTGGTTGGGGGTAAAGTTCTTTATATGTGTGGAGCACTTGATGAACAAACAGCAGAGGAACATGTTGGTTTTTTATTATGAGAATGAGGGACAGATAATCATACTGACGGTGTGGTAATACAATTAATGTGCAAACTGAATGGTCTAGCTATGATAATAAGTTAAGCAATTATTTAAAAAAAATTAACTTTAGCAAAGCCATACTTAGCAAAAGACATACTTGAATTAAAAAAATGTTTTTTTTTTTGAAGAAAATTTGGAAGGAAAAGTAACCAAATCACATGTTAAATACAGATTTATCAAAAGAAATGCTTTCATATTAAACTTAAAATTGCATTTCTGAGTATGTCTTCATTTAAATCATTGTGAATGGGAAGCAGATAAAAAATAAGTTTGAAAAAGAATGTATTTGTGACAGAAAGTTTGTTGGGTCCAACAAGCTCCCTGCTCCACTCCATTCTGACGCATCCACTTGTTTGTTTATTCAAAACAGGGACAGCAATATAGCATTTAAAGATGCAAATTTATAAAATTATTGCCTTTTAGGTCAATATTCATCTTTTGTCCCTAAACAGGTCCCTATAATTAAAAGGACAAGTTGCAGACAATTATATCCATGTACGTTTTTGTTTTCCTCATCTGAGCTGACATCTGGCTCACAACTCCACAGCTGGATAGCTCCAATATTGCTCACCATTCGGGGCTGTAAGTTAGCAGTAGAGCATGTAAACAGAGAGCTCTCAATTCTAGGTTACAGTAAAGGGGGCGGGTTGCTTTATGCCAAGAGATTGTTCCCACAAATCAGAGGCAAATTTCGAATGAACTCCTGCCACTCTGCAGAAACTATGTCCTAGAAAACAACACTGTTTTTATTTTGACTTAAAACAGGATAAGTATCATTAAAGAAACAACTGGGACCGATTTTACAATCAATCAAGAGATGATCGGAGTGGGTCTTTAAACAATGCACACCCTCTTTAATAGAGATTTCTTTCAGTTAGCTTTTTGACCAAAACAAATGTAAATAATGTATGTGATCTAGATCAGAAGTTGATTTTTGGCCTGTCATTTAAAATTTATATATGTATTATATATTTATATGTGAAATTAAGTATTTAACTTTCCACCTTTAGTTCTACTTAACATAAAACCATGTTTTAAGTGGCCATACACATTTCACATTCTTTTAGAAAACTTGAACAGTTTTCAGCTTTATAGAACTTCCCATTTGTAATTTAACCTAAAACTTACTGCAGTTAAACTAAGTTTTTCTACATTTTCAGAGTTTTTCTAAATTACTTTTGTCTTCTGCTTTCTTGCACTTTTTTCAGCTAATGTAACAGATGATCTATTCCATAGCAGTTAAAGGGGCTTTTTTTATTTTCTTTTTTTTAAGATGTCAATTAGCAGCCAAGTTTGGTTTCTTTCTAGGAATCAAATTATTTTAGCTAAATTAGCTAAAAAGTCAGCATTGTATCAACATTAATGTTGAGCTTTTCAGCTTCAGTAGAAATAAACTTGTATAAAAAAGTGTCTGGGGCAATAATCTCCTATTAATTTAAGACAAAGTAGTAAGTTTGACAAAACGAAAATGCTAAAGTTTCTCTAACCTTTCTTTAACTTCCTGGCTTCAGTTTGAGATGCAGATATAAGTCTTTTATCTTTAAGGCCAGACCTAAAACTTTCATTTTGATAAAGCTTTGTGGTTTAGCCACAGTAACCCTGAGTTGTGCATCTTTTTAGTAACGCCTGCATGTGAGCTGTCTTGCAACACAGTGGACCTCTTTTCCTGTCGTACATCTTTACTCTATCCCTCATAAATGTCATTAGTTCAGTACAAAAGCCACTTGTTTCTCTGTTTCAGCAAAGTCCTTTTGTTTTGCAATTTTCTTCATCCTCTAAAAGCAGTTAAACTTCATCACTGTGGAGATATTTTGAGATTTTAAAAATCACTTTCAGGGTAAATTGGAAAAGCATGTCTCTGTAAACCTTCTCCATCACTGACACAAGTCCTCCAACACAGACGACACTCGAGCCACCTGGACGCTAATTCACAACACATGAGATTTTTATTTAGACACCAGCAGCGTGATTCCATTCCCTTATCAACCTGGGTCTTTCTCAATATTCTTATCCATTCTTGACCCAGTTTTATTTAAAACAAACACACACACAGAGGCTTTCAGTGTCAACACAACTGCTTTATCATTTATGATCCCAAACAGGACACAGCATCGGCTCAACTCCTGAACAAGTATCCAGATTCCTTCAAGAGTTGATTGAAAACATTATAAAAAATGTTTGAGCTAAAACAGAGAACATGTGGTTCCTTTTCTAGTAAAAAAATATAAAATAAAATGAAGATACTGTTTGAAAAGGTTCAGTGACAGCACAGAGACACTTGTTTGGCATTGAAACAAGAGACTTAGAACATCAGAGATAAGCTGCTCTGTAGGGCAGCTGTTGCACAGTCAGATACCACGCCAGCCTCTTTAAAAGCTTCTTCTCTCAGCTGAAATGATCGTCTCGATTTGGACACTTTAAATACACAAAAATGCATATATCTCACTGTTCTATGAATACTTGTGTCAGCTGAAGGCATGTGAGCATATCAGTCAGGAAGGAGAATTTAAAAGAGTTCAACCAGAGACTGTCTGTGGAGGAACAGTGGGGTTTCTGTCATGTCAAACCCGGCTTAGCAAAACCACGTTTTTACATTTTCTTTTGCTCTTCAGTTTAGAAACCAGCAGTCACTTGAACCGGAGAGTCCTTGATTTCCTTTCCATGGCCTGCTGCCATAAACTTTCCTCAAAATCTCCACGTTTTGGTCCAAAATGTGAAGCAAACTCAGAAAAATCAATTGTTGCAGTACTTTAAATGACCACTAGAAGTTGGTTTCAGATGATTTTCAGTTCCCTCTCACGCTAAAAAGTCACATTTTACACCAAAAATCAACATCTGTTCAGCCACATGTCTAAAAATTATTTCCTTTTCATGATAATTATGAGGAAGTGATTCCTTTTCAGCTTTTTACATTTTATTTTAGCTTAAATGTATGCAGTATTAAGGGTGTGTCTTTTTAGTTGACAGGTTGGTGGACCTAAAGGTTGGAAGAAAACCCTTCCCTTATTTTGTTCTGCCCAATCATCCATTTTCAGTGCTGCTCAAGTGGGCGGAGTTAACTCCAGTCATTATGGGCGCCTCACTTTATTCTTCATATTGAAAATCCTTCAAGTTACATCAGAGATTATTAGTCTAGTTAACCCTTTAGCACCAATATGTTTACATTCTTTAGACTACCAAAATTCTTCAATTGTTCACACAATTACTGTAATTCTGATGCAGAGAAAAGTTTTTATCATTGAAATGCAACACTTTACAACAGTGATGTGTTGGATTTGGGTGCAAAGCCAATACGAAAAGCTTCAGAATCAACTGATTCAAGTTGATTGGGTAAACGATCGAGGAGTGACAGTATGTCAAAGACCATGTGTTATTTAAGTGTCTAAAAGTAAAAAAAAATGACAAAGGAATGAATTTCCCATAAAGGAATAAAGTATCAAAGTATATCGTAAAAGAACCAAGTCAAGTAAAGAGCTGTAAAGAGGCTGACCGATGACTGAAGGTGTATTCAGCCTGGAAAAGTCCATCGGTCCGGACAGAGGACGCTTAATTTGGTTTAGATTGAGTCCTGCTTTCTATGTTTGGTCTGTATTCAAACTGCCATCAAACAAGACATTTATGTTTCGAAGCAGAGCTTGTAACAAAACCATGTGACTAAGAATCTCTTCAGTCATTGGCCAGGAATTACATGGGCGGGGCAAAGAGAAATAATGACGGAAGTCCTGCGCTTTGCAATCCTTGTCGGGATAGTTGATTTAGATAGGTACACTGATAAGTGTCTATGACAGATAGATTTTGGGAAAACAGTGTGAGAAGTATTGTGTATCACGCTGAAAGATGCTTCCTTCTCTTTTGGTCCAGTTGTTCTTTCCGAGCAGACTGAGGAAACTTATATGTATTCAGATTGAACACATTTGATTCTCTTAGAGTGAAAGTCTGTTTCCCTAATTTGGAACAAATTTTCTGTCTGAATTCACCCAAGCGGACTCATCTTTCAAGATGGTCTTAGTTCGTTTCCTATGTCACTAAGCTTCGGTTCGCTCTGAAATTTCTCAGTCTTAATAGGCTCCGTGCTCGAAGCTGAACAACAGAAAAATGGCCGTCGTAGCCGGCTATTACAGTATGTAAACAGTTCCAGATTAAAGACGGGACACAGCGACTTACTGAAAGGTTGTTGAATGAATGCAGGCTCATTAAAACGACTTATAACATTATACACATTGCTTTTCTGACAATCTATTTGTCATTAACACTTATTACAGTGACTTTTAATCCGTCGCCTCCTCCGTACTAAAGTAAAAGTAAAAAGTGTTGTACCTGACGTTAATACAGACGTTTAAAATTGGTTTGAAGAAATTAACTATCTCGACAAAGTTTGCAAAGTGGGGGATTTCCATTATTCTTTCTCTCGTTGCTTTGCCCCACCCTCGTAATCCCTGGCCAATGACTGAAGTTTTGCTTTGTTGAACACAAGGTTCAAGACTCGATCCCAACCAACTGACTTTCTAGTCTGAATACATCCTGAAATTGATCAAAAACAGGTTACAATTGAGAAAATGATTAGCTAAAAACCATTGGGGGAAGTAAAGTCCATTCACTGCCTGTACTTTCAGGTAAATTTAGCTGAAACAGTGTTTTAGATTTTAGAGGGATGTCAGGTTCTAGTCTATTGATTCATCAGAGTCTTTGTTTAACTCAGATCCAAGTTTTTAGTCCATTTTACAGCCTAGAGGTTCTAAATATTCAGAATTTAAATGCAGATTAAAACTTCAAACTAAACAAGTTAAAAGAGCAGCGAATAAAGCAAATAAAGTAATAAATTATCTGGAATTAAAAACAGAAAGGTTTCATGAAAAGTCTGGTAAAAACGACAAACAGAGTTGATGAGTTCATAGACAGTCCAGCTCTGGGTGGATGATCCATTGCCAGATCTGTATCATCTCCTGCGGCGTCCGGCTGTGAACCACCATCAGAGTCCTGTAGACGCAGGGATTGCTCTTGTACTTCTCCGCGATGTCGAAAGTCTTGAAGCCGTCATGCTTTTGAGGAGCCATGCCCAGCTTCTTCAGACACATCCCCGTGTACACATCATCAATGGGATATAAGACTACCTGTTTAGAGGCGTTGTAGAGCTGCAGCGCCACTCCACCAGAGAACAGGTAACCTCCACCGCCGGCGTAGGGCGGGTACCCCCCGACATAAACACTCTCTGGGACGAAGTACTTCAGTTTCTGCTCCCTGTGGGGACCTGCGTTACTGATGACATCACCTATAAACAGATCTGTGGCCTTGTCCTCTGTCAGGCCTTCAAGGTAGTACAGAATTCGTAGAGTGTTGACGAAGACGTCGTCGTCCCCCTTGAAGACGTACTGCACTTGTGAGCAGTGCTTGCTGAACCACTCCAGAAAGAGGACCTCCTTGAGGGTGAGGTTGAAGAACGTGTCTCTATAGTCCCACTGGAGGAGGTCTTTGTATATCCTCGCCTCGTGGTTCAGCATCTCCTGCAGGTCCGGGAAGCTGTCCCCTGGTATGGTGTTGCCAAGCAGGAAGACGGTCGCCACGTTCCGGCTGGCGTAGACGCCGGTTCGACCCCACGTTTTTCGTATCGCCTGCCTCCGGTCAAAATGCGGGATCAGGGATTTGACCACCAGTAGGAGGAAAGGCTTTTGGTCACAGATGTGAGTCTCGTTGATCAGCATGGGGTACGACCTGCAGCGCATGTGCAGCAGGAAGTCCTTGAAGCGCCGCGGCAGGATGTTGTAGTCAAAGATTTGGGTGGTGACCCTCCAATCAGGCTTACAGGGGTCACGTGGTCCAGGGTCATGCAGCAAATCGAGCTGGACCTCCAAAGAGTCGTTAGCGGGCGCGGCGCTGAGAAGGGGGTTGTTGATAAAGTCCAGTCGCTGCTGCTCCTTGTTCCAGAAGGCTTCACTCAGAACCTGCCGGCTCCAGAACCTTTCTGGGATTTTAATCTTCTTGTGGCCTCTTTCGCCCCCAAATTTCCACGACAGGCCCATCAAGACACAAATGAAGATGTTGAACCCCATCAGCCCGCAGAGCATCAACACTTTCCTCCGAGGAACAAACATGGTCCCACACTCTGCATCTACACACAGGAGAAGATGATTAGTAACAAGAACAAAAGAGAAGAAGGGCCAATGATTGTCCAGTCTCTGGTTTCAGAGCTGAAACATCATTCCGCATGGCTGCATGTTCATTCCTAATCCTTCAGGAATGACCTTTTTTTCCCTCCTTTTGTTCCTTCTGCACAGGCGAGGAGGAATCATACGCTTCCAATTCAGCCGTGCACATGACTCCAGTTTACTGCAGCCGTGAGTTCACAGACAGTCACAGCGGTGGAAGAAACCCTCACACTGAAACCAAAACACTACACACGTCAAAATAACCACGGAAAATTCACATTATTTTTAACTTCTTTAGTTTGTAAAGATAATAAACACTTTTAAACAATAATTTCTTATATAAGGAAAGAAGATTTCCAACTGTGTAAATGAATAAATGAAGCCTTTTTTAATCCATAAATGAACCTCATTCAGACCTTCATGAACAAAAGCTTTTTGTTTAAGTGAAGCAGCTGAAACTCTTCATGATGCATGTAAAGATAATCATGTGTAGATGTTTCAGTTTCACAGACATTACCAACTGTTTCCTAAACCCAAACAGCCTTTTGTGCTACAAAACCTTCAATTGAAAATAATCCAAGTTCCTCACAGATGTGAAAAGATGGCAGCTTTTTACCCTCAAGTTGACAAACTGTCAATTAATTTTATTGTCCCTTTGTGGTGTGGTGCTCTATAAAACCATTGACCTTTATTTAGGTGCAGAAGTTACTCTGTATTTCTGTAGTGTTGGGAAGAAATGTTGACATTTACGTGTGTTTTCCAAGTTCAAAAGTCCTTTTCATTCCAACACCCCATGAACGCAGCATTTCTATAAGTTTGCGATTTTTCCCTGAACAACATCAAACCATTGGTGCAACTAAATCTAAAATGAGAACCAAAGTCAGTTTTGAAATAAACCTAATCCAAAATATTCTTTATTATATTTTAAAACATGTTTTCACACAGATTTGATGTTATTTCTTTCTCTTATAAGGTGGATTTCAAAAACACCCCACATATCTGGTCCTTTTCTGGCCCTTGTGTCAAACTTTAAAACCCTTTGTTGCCTGTGAGTCAAAAAGTTTGCCCACCCCTGCCTTAAATATACAATCACACTGCCGATGGAAACGTGTGTCCAAGCGACCACTTTCAATAAAATGTCCTTGTAAACATGTGTAAATGAGTGTTTCAGACTTTGATGTTCAAATATCTCAAGTTTACGTGGCGCTACACACGTTTTAAAGGGATCTACGTACCAAACATGAATACAGGTTGAAAGTTAAACCAGTAGAACTTTGACCAATCAGGGGACTCGCATTTGGTAGTGACGTTTGGATGATGTCCCTTTTCATTCACAGAAGGGGTGGCGCCAGGGGGTAGCTTGGAGTTGCTATAGCAACTGCAAGATTTAACTAAGCAACCCAAAATATATAAAACCCTGATGCTGCATTTATACCGAATGTGGTTCAAATTTGCGTCAGACGCCTTTCTTTCGTCAATTCCACTGCTCGATGCTTGTCCAAAAATGTGGTCACAAGCTGAACGCTCCACTTGTGTGAGGGAGGAGCTACCAGCTAATGTTTTTAGCCTGATTGCTACATGGAGCCGTATCTGTGTATTTGCATGGAGGATTTATATTAAAAAGTTCTATAAAAGGAATGGTAATCACGTCTCCATGTCTGAGTCCATGAGATCATCCAGAAACTCTCCTGGTACAATGAGCTTCACATCCGCTGCGGGAGCTAAGTCAGACTCTGACTCCAATAATGTTTCTGTATCTCTGTGATCCAGTTTGATGACTATTTGCTGTATTGCATTTGTCCAAGAGAGGAAAAATAAGAATCAAACAAGAATATATTTTTAGTATTTTCTCTATGAAAATGAGAAAAATATCATTAGATTCAGGAGGCCCGAGCAGGCTACCTCCCCCTCAAGTTGCTACGACTAGCAACCTGTCCAGGATGTATAACACTTTCGCCAAACAGTAGCCATATTGGATTTGTGTTCTACCAGCCGATTGAGGCACTGAAAACCTCACATGGCAAAAACTGAGTCGAATATTGCTCGCCAAAGGTCAGATATTTGAACTCTGAGAAGACGATACATTAGAATGAATGAGCATCATATGAACATACATTCCTGTTACTTTCCTTCTTTGAAATGTAATTTTACATAAACACTAATCAGTAACTCCTTACAGTCACTTAGCAACCTCTAAGCTACTGCAGAGCATGCCAACCCTTGTGAGATTTTGATCACAAAGGGGAAATTAATATTTATTTTAATATATGACACCAAGTCTTTCAAATATCGGAGTAGAGCTGTGAAAATTCATAATATTTCATTGTAAGTCTCTACTAACTGTAGGTGGTGGACATGCACTAGTAAACAGCAGGAAAAAAAAAGCCCCTCCCTGCTTATCCAGTGTGAATACCATGGGTTAAACGCGCATTCAATCATTGTTGAACAAGCGTCATATGCCCAGTGTGAACATGGCATTATACATTTAATTTTAAAGTTTCCTGAGATTATCTTTATGGTATTTCCTTAAACTGAACTGTTTACGTCTAAGGAGCAAACAAAGCATTAATTAAAAGACATTAACTCAATCATAATAACATATAAAATGCTGTCAGTGGGAGCACATTTTATGGGGTCCTGATCAAAAACAACAAACATAAAGAAAATTCAGGCGAGTTTGAACACGATTGCTGTGTTTGAACGGAGAAACATGCCCTGGGAAGTTGGCTTAGTTTAAACAGCTTCAGCAGCAGCAGCAGGTTAACGTAATCCTGGCATTTATGACGCCACCTCAGCAGATTTTCAGCCCGGTTCAGGTTTGGACTTTGGATCCATTCTTTGATTCCTCCCGTTTGTGATCCTTGTCCTGCTCAACGACCCAGTTCAAAAGCAAAAACAGCCCATCTCATCAGCCTCCCACCTCTGTGCCTTTATCTCAGTGAATTGGTTACAATTATTCCGGAATCAGCTGTATTTGGGATATATTAAAAAAAAAGAAAAAAAAATTACAGTAACTGAGGTCAGCAGAGGCTGAGATGACATAAGCTTTTGAGACAGTGACTGTTAGTTAACGAGATAAAGGAAACTTTTTTATAACCACTGTAATCTAATCCAATAAAGCTGAAAGAGCTCTTCAATGCTGCTCTATCATGCATTATTAGACGACAAACATTTACCTTCAGACTGAAGCTAAACTCATTTTGAAACATGTGACCTCTGATAAGTGCCAGCAGAAGCTCCAGATTAAATAAGTAAATCGATTTTCATAATAAAAGCATCATAATGTTTTACTTTAATAACCAGAAGTTAAACAGGTCTGTTGCTTTCATTCTACTTGTTTTTGTCATATTTTTGGTTTTATTTCTAAAATGTTTTGATACGTCAACAAACAGTGGATTACAGTGACTGGACGTTTTTAATAAATTTTATTCAGATGCAAAAGTGAATTATACTAAATTCTTGCAATGGACCCCTAAAAGTGAAGAATTAAAAAGTTTTCAATCCAATAATGTTCAAAAGGCTTAAAAAGATTACAAGAGGACACATGGGACTGACAATGGCTTCAACCGGGGGCGGACTTACAATTAGGTAAAGGTAGGCAATTGCCTAGGCCCCCCAACATTTTGGGGGGCCCGATCTGAACACTTGTCTAAAATATATTCTATGCCCAATATTACTTTCTAATAAAAGAAAACTAATCACTGAAATGACATAAGAAAATGTGTCGTCCTCCCCCGTCCCCATGTAGCAATGGACTATTCCATCAACAGCATTTGATGTAAATGTTTCCCTTTTTAAAATGTTTAAATTATCATGTTTTTTTGTATCAGTTGCTGACTGGTGCAAATCACTGACACTCCTTCATAAAACGTATTAATCAAATCAAACTTTATTTATAAAAAGCACTTCTCATACAACTTGAAGAGCTTTACATTTAAAAACAAAAGCATATACTGTAAAAACTAAACCCACCCCCCTCCATTAACACATACAACCCATGATCCCACACACTATAATTACTTCAAAATAAAAATAACTTCTAAATGAAAATTGTAAAATAACTTAAGGCTTGGCTCTGCTGTGAGGAAACAGTATTGGGGATTCTATCATACCAGGAGCCAGCTCGGTCACAGGACCATCGCCACAGTGACCACCCAGACCGGGACAGAAACAGAGACCACTCCACAGCTGTGAGGCTGCAGTGCAGGACTCCAGCCACCCCAGTGAGGGGGAAAACCATGGCCAAGACTGTTAAAACATTTATAAACTATGAAAAGAATCTTAAAATCAATCCTGAAACGCACAGGGAGCCAATGCAGCGATTTTAAAACTGGTGTAATGTGTTTCCGCCCCTTGGTCCTTGTCAGAACCTGAGTTCTGTAATAATTAATTAATAATTCTGTAATAATTGTAAATTTGAAAGAGATTTTTGAGGTAAACCAGAGAGCAGGGCATTTCAATAATCTAAAGGACTAAAAACAAAAGCATGAATCAGCACTTCTGTGCTGGCAAGAGAGAGGAATGGGCGGACTCTGGCGATATTTTTGAGATGATAAAATCCTGTCTTAACGACATTTTTAATGTGTGGGTAAAATTCAGCTCAAAGTCAAAAAGAACGCCCAAGTTATACAGTAATGGTCTGATATTGCTAAGGCAACGACAGAAGACACCTTAAAATCACCAGTAATTAAAATACTTTATGTGAAGAAAAGATAAAAAATCAGAAAATTCTTCAATAAAACAGGAAGGAGGGTTTGGTGGTCTATAAACTGTGACTGCTATAACAGGTGGGGCACCAAAAAGAAAAGCATGAAGCTCAAATGGAGAATAATTGTTAAATACAATATTTCAGATGTTATTGTTTTCTGAGCTTTTAATGCTGTCAATAGCTCATCAACTGTATCTATATAAGTCGAGTTTGCTCTAAGAATTAAAGTATTTTTTGTTTACATTGAAATGATATTTTTATAAATGCAGAACCGTGACTAAGTTTAGAAAGGGCTTACCTATGACATACTCCAATTGGATGCCCTGGTGACCTGTCATCGAGGGATGGACGGCCGCAGCTCCTCTGGCCTCACTTGAAGGAACTCCAGAATGGAGGAGGCGGATTTTGTTGGATCTCCAGCCATCAAGAATTTAAAACAACTCAACTGGAAAGAAAAAGAAACAAAAAGTGAACATAGAAAAGGTAAATGTGCAAGAAGAGCTGAGTGTCACTGTGTGGGAGTCATATTTATTTATTTATCTCATGACCAAAATAAATGTTTGCGTCTATCATCTAGACATCTAGTATCATCTGAAAATATTTTAAGGGTTAAAGATGTGATGTCTAAGCAGGACCTGGAAAAACTAGTGCATGTGTTCATCTTTAGTCGACTTGATTACTGTAACAGTGTTTTAACAAGACTACCAAAAAAAAAAGAAAAAATCAATCAGGAAACTGCAGCTTATTCAGAACTCTGCTGCTCGGGTTCTCACAAGGACCAATAGAAGTAGACCACATCAGTCCAGTTCTGAGGTCTTTACATTGCCAGACTATCTCTAAAGACTATAAAGTTCTGCTGCTGGTTTATAAAGCTCTGAACGGTTTAGGACCAAAATACACGAGTGACCTTCTGACCCAGTATGTACCATCCAGACCTCTCCAGTTATCTGGATCCGGTCTTTTGTCAGTTCCTAGAGTCCAAACCAAACATTGAGAAGCTGCACTCAGCTTCTATGCTCCTTATATCTAGAACTTTCAGAAAGGCTTAGATCAGCCGAAACACTCAGTTTGTTTAAGTCCAAGTTATGCTGCGGTCAGGAATACAGCTGTCACCGTGCATCACCAGGACCTTCAAGATTTCATGATGTTTTTGAAAATCGTTGGTGTTGTCATGAATGTGTTTGGTGACCATCAGGCATGCAGAATGACCCGCTTTTTATATGTCCTCTGAGGATTCCTTTTATTAACCACTATTTATTTATGCCGCACAATTAACTTTATTGCATACTAAAAATAATAGTGACTCGGCGTTAAGGGATAATTGTTACTTATTTGTGTCTCTTTAGGTGCATAACAAATGTCTGTGTTTTTGGCTCCTGTTAATCCCAAAATAGAGATAGAGATAGATAGTTTAAAAAAGATACAAATTCTTTTGGAACATAGTCTTTCATATTAGAGGAAAAATCTTGATTTCTTTAAAGAATTTTATAGAAGTTATTCATGTTGTCTTACTGAGGTTTCTTACATTATGTAATTAAGATAACCTCTGTTTCTAATTAGTGCTAAACTCACACCCATATATATATATATATATATATATATATTTAAATAATGTTAAAAGTCAGTAATGCCAAACTTTGAATGGTTGCGTTAGTGACAAAATGCCCAATTTAGTTTTGCTTTTATTAAAAAAAAAACTTGAAGTGACTTTTATAATTGAAAATCCCCAAAAAGTTTCATTTGTGAAAGAAAGACTTGAAAAAATGACTCTAAACGTTGTTTAAAGATTACAGATGCACATTTGCAATAGTTACCATGCTCGATTGTTAATAATTTACAAAAGGTGTAATTGAATGAAATTCAATAAAGCTCAATTTGAATCTCAAAAATTTTAAAGGGCCTATCCAACGAGAAAGCAACTTTTTGAGCCTTTAAGTGTATTCTAATGTTCATTCCTTACTATGAACAACCCTAAAGTGGTATTTTGATCCATTCACACATTTCTGAGTATATCTCTAAAAACCTGCGCTCTGAGCACCAGCCCCTCCCAACCCACAAAAACGAGCTGATGTCACAAAGGGAGAACCGCCCCATCCAGGAAGAGTCTGCTCCGCCAGAACTACCCCTTCAGGCTAACACACAACAAATTTCTCTGCCAAGCTAGCAATACTCAGCTGTTAACCCCGGCCATCGCTACGACCAGTGTAACAACCGGGGATTCTAAAGGCAGATACACAATATGCATATCCGTCTATGCAAAAGTGCAGACGGTGTTTGTTTTCATGAGCAAAACGCAGAAAAGTTGACGAGGACGGCTTTAGGATGACGTTGTCACCCACAACCAGCGAAAGGCGGAGCCTCAGAGATCGAGGCGTCTTACTATCTATACTATCTATTACTTTCTATCAAGAAATCAGCTCTTATTTTGATTGATATATTTCTGGCTCAGATGCCCCACAAACGGTAAATAAAACTATTCCACAACCAACTACAGCTGCTGCATTGAGAGGATTCAATGAGAGAAAGGACATATTTGATTTTGAAAGGAAGTAAAGTCAAAAGTGTTTTATGTTTTGGGAGGCTATTTTCTCTTTAAGTTTACTTTTTATGTATGCCAAAAAACAACATTTCATTCAAATTGATCATAATATTAACAATATTAACCATTTTTAAGGGTGAAATAAGACTTAGTGGCTCCTATTAGGTTGTTGTCAGTGAGAAATTGTCCTTAATGGCTTTTTAGGGGTTAAAAGCTGCAGACTTCTGGTCTATTATTTAAAAATAAAGTCAGATTTATATCCAGTTTGAAGTTCATGGTCTTTGTGTTGTGGAAACGGAAGGAAAATTCTGCTCGGGAATTCTAAGACTTCTTAAATGCACACTGAGATCACACAAACATGAAGGAACCTGCGAGCCTCAACTCTGCTGCTTTACTAAATATTCCGTTAAATCATAATTTTGAACTATAGGAAAAATCATGCACGTGTTCTAAACGCACCAGAATCCGTCACTCTGAGGGCTTTTTCATTCTCTGAGGGACCCAGAAGCGCAAGCGAGCTGCAGCCGAGGGCGCATCCTGACGCACCGAGCGCACACTTTCTGACAACATTTGCAAATTCCGAAATTTGAACTCTAGCAGCTGAGCTTCCCTGAACACATGAAAACAACATCCTAATCACTGAAAAGTTTAAGTGAAGCCCACAAACCTCTCCCGAGGACCCACGGGAGCCTGGATCTGCGTCAGAATTGGGGTCCGGTCCGGTTCTGGTCTCAAAATCAAACCACCGAGGGCTTGGAACCGGACTCTTCTCTCTCACGTCCTCTGTGAGGGTGACAGGTACAGCGGACCCGCGCGCCCTTCCTGTATCTGGTGCGCACAGAGACACTCCCTCAGTTAAACTGAAGCTCAAGTTCGGACTTCCAGGGGCGGATCGAGCAGATCTGGGGCCGAGGGAGGGA